>NC_036454.1:26416087-26582103 GCF_002775205.1 Xiphophorus maculatus
TCCTTTTCAAATCTGTGTCTGAAATTCTCTGCTCTTTTGTCCTGCTCAGCATCTTTAAGCTCCTTTAGGGTGTGGGGTTGTAGTTCAGGCATTATTTGAGGTGCTAATTTAAAATGCTGATCTGCTATTCCCAGTTGTAAAAACAATATCCTATTGCCACGGTTACACACATTCACAACTTGTCTGAAGTAAAAACAAGACAAGTAAAAACAAAAATCCTTCTAAGTGCACAGCATCCAAAACCAGATATTCCACATATTGGAAGAGTCAAATTTAGCTAAGGACTTAGCATTTTATAAGGAATAGTGTAGTCATGCTAGCTACTGTATACTCATCTGTGCTAATGACTAATTTAAGATGTCAAAGAGATTTTAATTGCCTCTGCTCCAACTCTGAACAATTTATAATCATACATATTAGGAAGACCAGAAAAAAAAAGTTTGCATGTTGTTCTTATCCCTGCTTATAATCCAGAGAAAGTGTGACTGGCTAAGATGGTCATCAGTGGATCAAAGCTTTTTGGAAAAACTGGAGATTGTGAAATCTGAAGCAAAATGTCAGTTGCTATTAACAACATTCTATTTCAAATGAATTCAGTAGTCACTTTCATGTAAAAAAAAAAAAGTCAGATAAATTCACGTGCGATTTCAAAATGTTGTGATGGCATCTAAGGGAGTGCTCCACTTTCCAACAGCAGCTACAGAGCAAACTCTGCACCACAGAGAGCTGTAAATGAATGTCACCTGCTGAAATAGCTTTCTCTGCCAGCTCTCTTCCCTGGTAACAAAGTCTTACCCAGGAAGCACTGCTCTGTCTGTCTGACTCACTGCTGTTGATTACAGCTCCCCCAGCTGCCGCTTCCCTCTAAACCATGATGCGATGAAGTCACATCCTCGTCTGATTCACGCTCTGCTGGTGAAGGTGTCTTTAATATGAAGGGTGCCATGTGAGATCACGGTGTGCCGATGTAGGCTTTTTGACAGAGCTGTGTTGGCTCAACATTGCTAAAGCCTCCAGTCTGACTCGCTGTCATGTTAATATGGGATATCTCTTAGATTGGAGTGCAGGAAATGAGATTATCTGTTGCAGCACTAATGCACAGCGTCCAACCTGCTCACTGCAGCTGCGCCAACTGGGCTTGACAAGCACCAGCCCCCCATGAAGGGAATACGATACTCTTGTTTCCAACCACTCAATTTTTTAAATGCGAGACTCAGATCAGGAAATGAAAAGTGAGGTGAAAGTATCTAAACATTTGAATATAAAATAATGGTAATTTCAGCCCCTCCAGGATGTTAGGATGTTTTTGTTGTGGTTGTTGTGCCCTAAAAATCACTGAATTTTTGGCATCTTTTTCAAAAAGTTATGGGCAATGTTGCAATTTTTTTAAGTTTTATTTTTGCTATAACATAGTCTGACAAAAAAGTTGAAATTGTTGCGCATACCTTCCATTTCTTCTCTTTTTTTTTATCAAGTAATCTCTCCTTACCTGAGAAAACCCTGCATCATCGTCCTGCTGCTGGCCTCTGCTCTAATGTCTCCTCTCTTCCTGTTTGCTTTCTATTGTGACAATAAAGATTTCCTTTAAGCATATGGAAACAATGAGCACAACCTGTGAACAGAAATTAAAGAGGCTTGGGTTTATTCCTGGCATTAACTAACAAGTAAAGATGTAAAACAGGAAACAACGACATTAATATTCTTGTAAACAAGCTTCATATGACATCCTGGCATTTATTAATCATCATTTAGCTAACAGTATCTGCATGCAGCATCATTACTCAACTTACTCGGTTTGTTTGGATGAAAACTGGAAAGTTTTTTTGCCTTTTGGCTCTGGCTAGTTGCTGGAGATGACACAAACCGTGTAGCTCAGCGTTGATCTTCCCTCGGTGATGAGATCCACAGGTGTAACCGGTGTCATCATGCCACGCTCATGATGCATTTAAAGACGGTTACGAAAATCACATCGTCACAACAACCGATTGAACAGTGGTAACGAAGTGCAGGGGACTTTTCTTGTAAATGTGCAGAGGCACAAATACAAGAAAAGCGGGAGACATGTCCCACGCGTTACCCATGACTGTATACACAGTATAAGAAAATCTTATACAAAATGGTTTCTGAAAAAGAAAAAAGGCGAATGTTTGCCCTTTTGCGTCACAGCTTTTATCTTACAAGTTGTGAATCAAGGGGTTAAATTAGAAGGGGGTGGAAGGGATTTGTAAAAATTCAGCCGAGTTGCAGTGGTCATTTTTTTCAGAAAAAAAATGTAATAAAAAAAACTTTAAGGTGATTGGTCAGATTTTGCAGAAACGTTATGATAATTTGTAAAAATCCCAAGTCTACGCAAAATAGACTTGGAATAAGCCAAGCACAAAATTTGCGAATGATGACTGAATTTGCATTAGAAGTTGACTGTAATTTTCTGCACACACAGTACAGCACAGACAGTCGGCTGCAGTGAGGTGTTGCAGAGTCAGGTAGGAGCTGCAGTGATGGAGATGAGAGCCAATAAAAGCTGTAATGTGAGACCAGAGCTCTCTGACCACTGCAAACGACTCTCCAAAGGATCCTGCTGTCTCTCTCTGTGCTGACAGTCTGTCTTAACTTAATGCCTCAGCGTTTAGTCGAATGCGTGTTTTTTTTCTTCTTCTTGTCTGTCTTATTTATATCACACATTTAACAGCTGTGATGTTGCTCATTACTGTGTGTGCAGACAGCAGCGAGGAACGATGCAGGGAGCTGCAAAGGAGGTGTGAGGAGCTGGAGGCCCAACTTAAAAAGAAGGAGGAGGAGAACACCGAGCTGCTCCGGGACCTGGAGCAAAAGAACGCCATGATTTCGGTCCTGGAAAACACCATCAAAGAGCGGGAGAAGAAGTACCTGGAGGAGCTTAAGATGAAGAGCCACAAGCTGGCCGTGTTGTCTGGGGAGCTGGAGCAGAGGGCAAGTACCATCGCTTACCTCACCTCGCAGCTTCACGCCACTAAGAAGAAGCTTTTGGCCGGAAGTTCCTCCGAGGCGAGTCCCAACGTCAGTCCCATCAGCTCCTACAAGCCGACGCCTCCCCCCGCCAAGGACAGGCAGCCTGAAACCCCGCGTCGCCGGATGAAGAAGAGCCTCTCCCAGCCTCTTCACCCGGAGCTAACGGAGGTGTACCGCCTGGGCCCGGACGGCAGGCGGGTTGTCCTGCGAGAGCCGGTCGACGCCATGCCTGACCCGACGCCGTTCTTGCAGGCAGCCCGGGAGTCTCCCGACGCGCAGCAGGTAGTGCGTGAGCGCCCCTCAGTCATCCCTCCCATCGCCTCCGACCGCTCCCCCATCCCTCCCCTGGGCGCCGCGGCCAGCCCCCGACACAGCCCGGCTCGGGAGCGCCAGCACAGGGCCCACGTGGGCGTGGCGCACCGCATCCCGCACGGCACCCCTCCTCTCGCCCCGCCGCAGGCCGAGCTGGAGACGCTGGCAGTGGACCAGGTCAACGAGGACAAGGTTCTGCAGAAGCGCTCGGAAGCCGATAGGACAGTTTAACACTGCAATGCTGCACCTGCGCATTAACACAGATGCACATCTAGGGCCAGATGCATAAAACTTTGGTTTTATGACTAAAAGGAGCGTGACCACAAAGGCAAAAATGTGTTTATGCATTCTGTTTGCCAGATTTATAAAGAGTGCCTTGCAGAGGTATTCACACTGCTTGAACTTTTTCAGATTTGATCACGTCATCACCGCTAACTTCAGTGCATAACTTTAAAAATGGAAGGAAAATGATACATGTCTTTTTAAAAAGTGTTTTAAAAAGCCATATTCAGATTGTTTTATAAACAATCTGAATAGTGTGGTTAATAGTATTAACCACACTATTCCCAAAAAAACTCCCAATGAGTTTGTTTTTTTTGTACTATTCACATGCTCTCATACTTTGCTCAACCATTTTTAAGTCTTTGCAGCCTTTAACAGGATCAATTCCTTATCACCCACCACAGCATCATACTGCCACCACCATGTTTTACCCTTGAAGTGGTATGTTCAGGTTGTGCTGGTTTTCTGCAATACATCAGTGTTTTTGCATGTCGAAAGTTCGGTTTTGGTCTGTTTTGTCGCCTTCCTGCGACAAAATGAATGAATATTGAATATTTTTAATGAGATTAATTTGCACACAGGGATCTCTGCTTGGTCTGGATTTGATTTAGGGGTGTCCGAGTATAGAGAGCCGAATACATATGCATGTAACGTTTTTGTTGTTTGTAACATTTTAGAAACCAACTATCATTTTCCTTCCCCCGCACAATGGGGCAGAAATTTCTGTTGACCTATTGCATAAAATTCAATAAAATACACTGAAGTTTGTGATTTGAATGTAAAATGTCAACAAAAAAAAAGTTCAAGGCATATGAATACCTTTATCAGACACTGTGGAATGTGCTTCTGCCAGTACATCCGAATCATTTTGAAATTTTACACTCATGCACTTCCTTCATACTTTAACCCCATTTCTGGCTTAAGGTATGGAGGAAATGTGTTTAGTCTCGGCTGTGAGCCCATGAACACAACAAAGCCTGAATTAAAATCCGTTACATATGCAACTCCACTTTCTAAGTTCAAAGCAACGGACCTCGACGGAAGGAAAATAGAAACAGTATTGCACATGTGGGGCTTTAAAGCACACTAGCCTACATATCGTCCTCTGCAAGAAGCTAAAGCAGCAAAATAATGGTTCTATTAAAGTCTTACCAAGGTCTTCCAACTCCTCCAGATGAGCCTGCTTGTTTCATTTGACCTCAAATTCTGTTTTTGTGGTTTTAGTTTAATATCTCTCACACATTGAGACATACAAACAAATCCAATGTGTAGAGAAGGGTACATGCATTGTGTTTGGTTTTTTGCACTATTTATGCATCTGACCCTAGCGTATACACACTTACTTACACTGCAAGAACAGCGAAGAGCCTGAGCCACTGTGCAGCCTGCTTTTTACACAACGCAGCAGTATCAACAAAAGCGTCATTTTGTGGTACTCCATGAGGACCTTTACGTTTTCTTCTTCTACGGTAGAAATGGACTACTGTAAAGCACGCCAAATGAGTTTTATTAGTCTCCCAATGAGTTGTGTTTTTTTTTTGTACTTTTCACATCTTGACCTTTTTGCTTCGACCTGTCGGATCTGTTTTATGTGGTGCAAACAACCAATTCTCAGCCAAATATCTGCGTCAGTGCCTGCTTAACCGGCCTAGTCGTGCTCAAGCTGTGAAACGTAGTCATGGCTAGAAGTTACCGTTACATATCTGGAGTACAGAGGAGGTAGCAGCAGTCTATATAGCAAGACGTCAGCAGCAGCTTCGTAGGATAGAGGTGACGTAATAACACTGCTGCTCCGTAAATGTCTTTTTTATTTGGTATCTGTATACTCACGTGACCGTAGGTAGAAGCTGCGATGTGTGTAACTGAAATGTGCCGGTTATCGAGTTGAAGCTTTTCCTTTGCTTCGTAGAAGGAAGCAGCGCTGGACATATTTTAATGCAATATGGATATTTATATATATATATGGAAGTAGGGAGTGTTTCTGCGTGTGTGAGCGAGGAGGAGAGCGCGAGCGTGTCTGAGGAAAGATGACGGAGGATTTCGTTTAGGTTTGAACAATATTCATTAATGCTTTTTGTCGTACAAGGGCATTTTTAAAACACTGCTGGACATTGTGATATTACCAACCGTACTTTTTAAAAGGCTGTCAATTTGTAATGAGTTGTTTTTTTAATTTATTGTTTATTAATGACCCAGCGGGAAAAAGAAAGACAAAAAAAGAAAAACAACAATCCTGATGCACTCTGTACCTATCACACCACCACAATAATGGTAATTAAATCTCTTAATAGCCTGCTTTTCACAATAAAATCACTTGTCATTAAAGAATACAAATTATTGTTTTACTGCCATGCTTTTGGTTTGGTTACTTGGTTCGAATGAGTGTCAGAAAAGCTGGAGGAAAGGTCACTTTACTGGGCCAGGTTTGTTTGTCAACAGCGGTGCCCCTAAGATGAGGTACGGGGGAAATGTCACAAAAATATTCAGTATTTTTTAATTTTTTATCATGGATAGTGACACATCTGATGACTTGCCATTTTGAACTCAGGGCCACCATTTGTGCTTCAGCAAGAATATAAACTGACATCTTGTCACACTATTACAGTTAGATGATTATTAGATTACCAAACTTACTAATCAAAAGGAGAAATAACCCAAGACAGTGGATTTTAACTTGAAAAGGACAGAAATTGCCATGGCGCAGAGGAGTCACCTTAAAACTATTTTGTCGGACATCGTCAGACATTTTGAAACAATCAAATGAGAAGAGGATTCACAATGTTGTCCAATAGGTCAGTGTTGCTAGGATGAGTGTAGACCAACAGGGCTTTTTATCTTTTATTGATTTAACGCAAATAAACCTCAAGACAAGTGATTAAAATAAATGTTATTTTTTGACAAACATATTTGGTTAAACTCACTTTAGGCATTCTTTTCCATCCTTCCAGGTACATCTCAACAATAAACTTGGTTATGATAAATCATTTGGCATTACACAGCTTCGTCTTTACACCTCAGAAGGCCACTGTCACACACTTTACACAACGGTCTATGACGAGCATCCACGTAGAATCCATAAACACAGGACAAACCATTTGTACGGTTCTCTTAACCGGTTTAAAAGCATTCCCGCTGGAGCCAAAGGGTTATTCAAATTACGACAGCAAGCAAGTTAAAAAGTAGACCGGCACTATTTGTTGGAAAGTCCAGACTGGCATGCCTCCTCTGTACTTGTCTTTATTGAAAGAAGTAAAGTGCTTTGTTTTGAATTGGATGTCGATGAAAATCACTGAGCGGCCTCTGCTCTCCTCTCTGGTGACGTTGCCTTCCTCTGTGGAGATCCTGAAAACAAAGACAGTTGACCGACATGTCGTCTGGAACGGCTGAAAGACGGAAAGAACTGAAGGAATCTGAAGGTGCGCACCTGTTTCTGATAAGGTTAACCGATTCAGTTCCTCCTCTAGCGCGTCAGCAGTAACATGCAAGTGGCCGCGGGGTACGTCAGGCAGAGGACTGAGGATCTGCTCACCGGCGGGACCCAGGCGGTTCTTTGGGACTGCAGGTAGACCTGATGTGTTCACATCTGGCTCTGACTCATCCAGCAATGCTTTCAGCTCCTTCTCCAACTCGTCCATGTCTTCATCTACTGACAAAACACATAATACGTCAATAAACTGATCACTCGTTATTAGACTTATCGTGTAGAAGTGTTGGGGGGGATGACTGCGAAGCACAAGAAAGTTCTATTTTTATTTTTTGCAAAAAAGCAGCCGTTAGAATTATAAGCACAAAAAAACGCTACAATGGTCCAACAAATCCATTGTTCTTCAAATTCATGGAATTTCACGACTTGGTGGACTACTATGTTCTGCAAGTTATGCTTAAAAATACAAACAGTATGTTACCGACACATAAACAGCAAAAAAATGTATAATAAAGATGGCATTTATAATTGGGGAGGATCAGAAGTAAAAAAACACAAAGTCAGAACTAAACAAATGGAACAATCCATCTAAAGAAACTACAAAGACTATACATTTTTACTTTTAAGAAGATATTAAAATATAATGTGCTAAAATGAGACACATTGACACAGCACTTTACTGAGTCAAGTGCACAGTAAAGCACTTGACTTTACTGAGCAAGAAGATTTTTTTCTTTTTTTAATACACTGTTTTATGTATTAAAAAATACCACAAAAACACCAATAATGATCCCTGTTGTGTTGCAACTGGTTGATTGGTGCTTAATTCCTTATGTTATAGTAAATGTACTTTTGAGAGAAACATTTGCTTACATTTACATGTGACATGATCCCATTATGCTAAAAATGAATAAAATAAATAATAACGTAAAAGAAAATTAAACCAAGTAGGAACAGAACGACTTACCTGCAGCAGTTACACCACTGGAAATGGTTTGATTCACCTCATCTTGCGTGTCGCATAACTGTTAATATGGAACAGGAGCCCATAAAAAAATGATAAAAATCTAATAAATAATCGAAATATATCAGTTCCTGTCTTAACGACGACTGCGTACCTCCTGGATCTGATCCACCAGGCTCTCGGCGCGCTCCACAGTCACATCTTTAAGCGACATCCTCAGAGCAGACACTCCAGCCTGGTAGGCTTGCATAACCTGCGCACACACCAGAACACACCCTTTAACCAATGAAGGAAAACTTTGTTACAGAAGACATGTGGACGTCTAAGATTTAAGGCCCTTCATACCATCTTATCGGTTTGCGACTGCGCTATTCGTTCCAGGATTCCCCTGATGGTCTCCAGCTTGGCGAACAAGCTGTCTGCTCTCTTCTCCACTCTCTTCCGGCCTCTCAAACACCTCAGCGCCTTGGGAGACAGAAATTCAACTTAAACGGCTGCTGTGATTTCGAAGGTCGCGTCTTAAAGTTTCTGTTTATAATGACCTGTGTTTTCTTCCCGTCTCGCAGCAGAATTCTTGCTTCCTCTTTGCACCTAGAAATAATTTTTAAGAGTGCAATTTAGTAAAAAAAAAAAAAGTAGAGATAAATTACTAATGCACCAAACCTGCGGCTCTTTGCACAGGTTTGGTGCGTCCTGTAAGACGCACAGGAATACTTCAAAGCTATGAATTTATTATTGCGATAGCATAATCCTGCAGTGAAAACATTGAAAGCTCCTCTGCCCCCAAAAAGCAACCTTTGTTTTTTTTCTGAAAATTAATTGCTTAATCATCAGAATCATCAATAAAATAATCAACTATTGAAATTATCTTTAGTTGCGGCACTAAAAAAGTACAGGAATAAAGACTGAGCTTTTTCACAACAATCACTTCTGGTAAGTCTTGTAAAACAAAGGATGAACATGTGGAAAAGCAAATTATGCTCAGTGTCAAGTCTGAGAGTGGACCTGCGATGCTGTGGGACACTTTCCTTTGCAAAAGCCTCAGCAAAGTGCATGTTATCCTTAAGCCACATTAAAGTGCAAATATATCTGGTTTAATTACTGGATTACAAAAACATATCTTCAATTTGTTTCCTCAGGGCAATTTAAAGGCTCTTTTTTTCAGTATTTTTCATTGTGAGATTATGCTAAACAACAAGCATCCAAATCTAACCCTCTGCATTTGGCTCTCTTGAATTAAAGTAATTTGCACTTCGTATACAAGAACTAGACGTCTAACAGGAATGTTCATGTCTAAGATCAACCTGTCAGCCTCCAGGCTCAGTTTCTGCACACGCTCTTCCAGAAGTTTCTCGCTGCGCTGCAGCTGGTAGATCCCAATGTCTACGTCACTAACCGGAGACACACGATCCTGTCCTGGCTGACAAAACTTCACAATCTGGAAAACAGAAGAAATCAGGTACGTCTTCATGAATCGTACAAAGTACTTGTGTTGTATTTTAAAACTTTTTAGTTGCCTTTGATTAGAGCTGCACAACATATGAAAAACAATATTCTGTCACCGCGTATTATGAAGCACTGCCTAGATTGCAGTACGTGTTAGCTAATAATTGAATGCTACTCATTCAGACTGTTTATTTTTGTTATATATCTGGTGCCACTTGTTGTAAAGACTTCCTGAGGGTAAATAGTTCGTTTTAAATCATTAAGAAACTATAACTAATTTGTTTAGCAGAGTTACAATAAAACTTCCTTGTTCAGACAGAAATATTGACCATCTGTGTTCTGCTATTGACCTAAAACAGAAAGATAATAATCACATCACTGTGGTGACATTCTTGAATCATGTTTTCCTAACATCGTGCAGCCCCAACAGTGATTATTTTCTGTTTTACCTTCTCTCCCTCGTGCAAGGAAACTATGACCAGCTTGTCCTTCTGCAGCTGCAGCAGAGCCATGCACAGGGTGCTTTCATCAGCGCAGATGTTGGAAGCGAGAGTGCACAGCTCTTGAAATGAGATGATGGAGCAGCTTGAAAAGTCACTGCTTCGGTAGACCTTTAGCAGTTCCGCGGCTTTCTCCTGAAAAAGAAGAGGAACGAAGTTGTATCACCACGTCTCGCGCCGAAATAGGAAACCACCCAGCGCAGCTGCGTCTTAAAACAAATCTGACTGTGCAGTAGATGCAGTGCCCTTATGAAAGTATTCCCAACCCTTTTCTTGGAAAAAAAACCCCAAAAACAACTCAATTTTATTAGCAATTTATGCAAGAGATCAACACACAACAAAAAATGTCATGCATTTGTATCCAGCACATTTACTCTGATAACCCAAATAAAATCAAATGGGGACACATGCATGCCACACTTTTCAGAGTTCTTTTTTTTTCTAGTTTGTGGTTGTAATGTGTCAAATTAAGCAGCAGTTAAAGCGTTATGCAAAGGACTGCATCTTCTAGCTGAAATTCAACCTATGGGAACAACAAGAGCATGGCAAACCTTCACTAGCTCGATAACAACGAAAGACTCCTCCAGAGGAACTCTGTTGCTGCCCAGAAGCGTGGAGAAGGTCCACTTGAGTGGCTTCACCAGCAGCATCCCCACACTCCAGGAAACCCACCCACAGTCCACGCTGGCGGCGAACTCAGACTCTCTTTGGATCTTCCCACACCTGACCGAGAGAAAGAAAGAGAGAGAGAGAGAGAGAGAGAGAGAGAGAGAGAGAGAGAGAGAGAGAGAGAGAGAGAGAGAGAGAGAGAGAGAGAGAGAGAGAGAGAGAGAGAGAGAGAGAGAGAGAGAGAGAGAGAGAGAGTTAACATGACTTGACAATAATACTGACGAGCACCGACCCGTCCACGGTTACCTGGCCATGGTCTGGATTACAGTCGAAAGGCCCAGCGGTGTTTTCTCTTTCCTTTGGAAGGTTTTGTTGAGGTCCTGTAGGTTGACAATCACGGAGCCGCGCCGCCTGCAGCTCCGCATGATGAGAGCTGTCCAGAAGTCCATCTTACTGTCCCAGTCCGTGGTGTTCACGTCCCGGTTCTCCTTGAACTCGGAGAACATAAAGTTCATCCGCTCGTCGTCGTTCCACTCGGGTGGCAGGCTCATTTCCGACGTGCCAGACATTTTATAAAGCCCACACTGAAAAGGTTCTGGTTCGCCACTTAAACCAGCTCGTCACGGTAACTTGGTTGCGAGGATCGCTGGGTTAACACTGGCAACAGTGAACTCGAGAGAGAAGGCTAATATTAGCAGCTACTGCTAGGTAACATGTAGGTTCACACATCTTTTGTCGAAGAAAATGACAGCTCCGCTGTTCAAAATCAACTGTCAGAGACTTTCACTTCGCCACGGTGTTGTAAACTCATGCTAACACGGAGCTAGCTTTTACATATCAACAAAAAAATGATTGTGTGTGTTTATTATTCACGCCAAGACGGGGAAGCGGCGGCTTTCCCTCTGCTCTGGTGGGCGGTAACACCAGGTCACCGCCCACCCAGAGATGCGCTGTAGAGAAAAGAAAGCGCACCCAGCATTTTGCTCAGGAACTTCACAGTTCAGTTGCAACATTTGTACGCAAGAGGTCAATGTTTTTTCTCGGAAAAAAACACATGAGGGCCTGGAAACTGGAAGCATAGAGCTACCACCCCACCAAAGGAATAATATAGAACTATGTTACATAATAATATTGTTTTTGTGACAGTTTACAAGAGGTGCGTAGTAACTAGTTACATTCACTTGAGAAACTGTTTGGGGAAGATGTTGCGGAGTTGTTTTTCTACACCATACGTTTAATCTTTTCTTACGTAGTGTTATTATGAATTATCACTACTATTACTTTATTTCTGGATACTCTTATCAACTGAGTAACTTCACTGAATGAAGAACAAACATCTTTTAGTCAAAAACGTACCAGACATAGAGACACACCAGTTTATGTTTAAATGAAGCATCTTGTTTGCACACAAGATTCATTGTTCTAATATTGTTTTCTATCTTTTGAACCTATTGTGCCGTTTGGAGGTCAAGAAGATACAGTGAAGATATTAATTTCAATTGGAAGTACTTTACCCTGGTCTACATCACCTACTACAGATATTGGTTTCATATGTTTTATAGTGAAAAAGAAAATATGTGTTTCTGCCTGACTTTGTTATCCGGCAATTATCGTATTTATTTGTACTTATTTTGCACATTAATCTTTAAAATACCAGAAATTGCACATATATCATCAGGTAGATGATATTTTTCATCTACCTGGTGACATTTTTTAATATCAAAATACATGTTCTGATCAATTACTCAATACTCAAATAACCTTAGTTTCTTGAACTGCTACTTTTTACTTTTCCTTGAGTAATATACTGAATCAGGGACCTTATAACTTGAGTACAATTTCTGGGTATTTTCCCCATTCTACCACAAGATGGCACTGTTTTCTTTTGCTGCTATTCCATAAAAAATATTCACTAATCAAATACAGTTAGATTCAGAAATACTAAAGTAATACCAGAAGGCAACTGAATGTTCTTGTAACTCATACAATTTTCTTCAATGAGTTGTACATATTGATGGCCGTGGGCAGGATCGATCTCCTGTAGCAGTCTGTATCAGAGCAGGCTGAAAGAAGCCTCTGACTAAAGGCACTGCCATGCATTTATTTGACCTTTCTTTACTAGAAATCAATTGCATTATAAGCAACAGACCTAAGATTATGTATTTATTTAAATTATAATATTTGATCTTACTAATAGGGCCAAAAAGAATACCATTCATAAGTTCAAAAATAATTTTAATTAAAAAATGTATCCCAAAGGGAAATTAAATGCTGTTGTAACTCATACTAATTCAAATTCTTCAAAGAGTTACATAGATAGTGATGGCAGGAAAGGTTTTGTGTAAAAAGTCTATTACAGTGAAGTTTAAGAAGTTTCTGACTGAAAAGGGAGAAACAATAATTTCTACCATTACATGTGAAATATATTTTGAATTCTACATTATGTTATGATTATACCGAGAGACATGACATTTATTTAACTTAATTTTTTTTTTATTTGTGTCCCCATTATTGTATCTTACTAATCCTTGATCATGGCAGAACAAGTCCAGCTACAGTACAGACTGTCTCCTTACCCTCTGCACAAAATCTTAATCAGAGCTGCTACATTATGGGCTCCTCTCACTCGCTGCATGAAATTTTGGAACAGCAGCATTGAAGGCAGCAGTACAAACTGTTAAAATGCTGAATGGCTGCTAAGATTTTACACTTTGCTAAAATTCTTACACCAATCTCATTTTATTGTGGACATTGCATTGGCATTACAATGAATGGTGACAAAATGTTGATTTGATTTGAACAAGCATTTAGTCAAAAACATATTTATGTTGATAATATATATACATATGGGTATGAAACAAAGTGTTTTAAGTGTTTTAGGGTTAGCTTGTTTTATACACAGTGTCGTGCAAAAGGGTTTTCAGTTCACCCTATAGCGTACAAAACATAGTTTTCCTCTCAGTAATTCAACTTCCAGTGTGGTCTTTCAAACAATTCTGAAAATGTACATGCATGTTATTTAGATATTAGTTAAATACAACACAAGGAATAAAAACAATGGCCTAGTCATAATTTCTTTTAAATAGAACAGTGATTCAACAGTTCCACAACTCTAATGTTGACATATCTCAATTAGATTTTAAACAATAGTGCAAAAGATCATAAACAATCATGTAATTAGTTGACTTACTCAAAACCTCAGAGGAAACAGCACTTTCAGTTACATGGCTTCGACATTTTTGCAGTCTTATTGGCACATTTTAAACTGAAGGTAGGTGAACACCTCCTGTTGCTCATTTGGCACTGAGATCCACCACCAGGTGCTGGTAGGCCAGGGTGTTGCCTTTGAAGCTGGCGGCCAGTAGAATGTCCTTGTTGTCGACGGACACCAGGCTGAAGCCCCTTGGGGCCCTCATGTTGAGCTCCTGGAAGGGCTGGAAGCGCTGGGTGAGGTCGTCCCACAGGTACACTCTGGAGAAGGAGAAGTCACTGCCCAGGATGAGGTACTGGCGAGGCCCCACCGTGAAGGGATACACCGCCATCGACCCCCGAGAGGGCAGAGTCTGGATCTCCACAAAGCGCTGCCCCTCCCAGCGCAGGATCTTGGAGTCGCCAATGAAGCGCGTGAGGCAGAGGTAGAGGACCTTCCTCACCCAGAAGTGCTTGACCATCTGCACGTCTGCGAGCTCCGTGATTATGGAATGGAAAGCGAACTGCTTCTGGTTCCGGTTCCACTGGTAGACCACAGGAGGCTGGGAGGCACTGGACAGGATAAGGTGAGGCTTCCCGCCAACGTCTATGAACTCCACGTGAGTGTCCCGGTGCCAAGGGTGGAGGGACTGATGGGAGTAGAACCCATTGCTGTTCCAGCGATAGATACTGGTGGAGCCTGCCTTGGAGCTGTCCGCCACAACAAAATACCACTCATCGTCCAGCAGGAAGGTGTCCACAAAGTTTGGTTTCCTCACCCGGTTGGTGTCGATGTCTTGGATCTTGATAAAGCGCTGCGGTCCCTCCTCCCACCTGCGTTCACACAGAGGCTGTCAGGGGATTTCCCAAAGTTCAGAGCCACTTTTATCTCTAATGGAAAAACAATATCTGCTCCACTGTCTTTCCAAAGATATCAACTTAACAGTTTTTACAAGAGGACCTTTCTTCAAATTCGACCTCAACCCATCCATTTACAATAGCTGCGAAATCCCTATCTGGTCATTGGCCTGGGATCTATCTCCATCAGTCATTGGGTGAGAGGTGTGTATGCTAAGCTAACTCACACCAACACAGAGACAAACGGGAGAAACAACAATACACACACTCACAAACCTAAGGGCAATTAACTAGTTGACTTTTAGCAAAGAGTAAGAATTAAACTTGAACTTCTTGACAAATTTAATCATGTTACAACCACAAACTTCAATTTATATTATTGGAATTGAATGGAATAAACTAGTGCAGAGTAGATTAAAAAAAGTATACGTGATTTAAAAATTTTTAAAGAAGGAAACCATTAAATATTTGCCACTGAGCTGTTACTTTCAGTTGCACTCACTAGCTAAATATGAAGCTGAACTGCAGGCCTTACTTGTATATGTGAGATCCACCAAAAAGTTGAGCCACAACCATGTAAAGAGTGTTGTTTATCACAACAGGTTTGCAGTACACAGCCGAGCGAGCTTCAGGAGAAAGAGGGAAGCCGAAGGAATAAAGTTTTCATTATTTACAGAGTACAATGTATCGGTTTTTATTATCACAACCAGAAACTTACAAGTGATGTTGTGAAATCTTCTGAAGATCATCTCCACATGATCCCATATGTACAGGGTACAGAATCCAGAATCGGGCTGAGCAAAGGCCACAAACTGATCTCCACTGAACTCATAGGACTCCGCTGACACTGAGTGGAAAGGGAAGGTTTCATACACAGCGAAGTCTGTTGGATGAGAAATCAGAGTGAGAACACCAATGAAACTACACCATGACTTTCAGCAAACGGATGCAGACAGATTGACTAAAATAAAACAAAAAAACCTGCTGTGATGCAGTTGAAATCTCGTGGAGTGAGATCTCGGATTCTGCGACCCTGAAACTCAAAGGGGCTGGCGCAGTAGATGGCCGGAACTGAAGTGTTGGTCTTCTCCATCCAGTCGACCAGCCACTTGATCTTACAGTCGCAGCGGAACGAGTTCCCACGCAGGTCTCTGAATCATAAAGATGGAAAAAAAACCCATATCTATATATCTTTTTAGATCTCACACACAAATCATCTGAACAACCTTTTTTCAGTGATCATCCTTCAACAGTTCCTCATACACTCTAGCTATAAAATGTTAAACTTCAGAGAAACTGAGCTACTGACTGTTCTGCTTAAAGAGTTCAGGATAATATTGCAAACTTACAAATCTGTGAGGATGTCTAGATGTTTGAAGAGATCTCTGGGCAGCTGCTGCAGGTTGTTGTTTGAGAGGGATCTGCAAAGTGAGAGTTGTCCGTAATATGGATCCATACTGATCATCTGTCCAGTTCGAAATGCATAGATGTACATCAGAGATGCAAAAGACAAATCAACTGGCAACAGGAATCTGAAAAGATTCTCAGCTAAGTGCTAACATGTTGCACAAACGACAACAGTCTCAGGTGTGGATGCTGTTACTGAAGGAGGAAGGTGCTGAATTGGCTACGAATGAATTGGTTCTACATTTTTTGTTGGGAAAATACACTGATGTTTCTTAGTAATGCTAATCATGCTAACCTTCCATGCTAACCTTCATGCTAACATTTAGCTAAATGCTAAATATTACCATTTATGATGCTAAAGATGGTTCAAATGTAAACTCTAAATCATGTCTTTAAATTAGATGAGTAAAATCTTATTTCAGAGTAACTCCTTTCTAGTTGCTGACTCTCATGCTTTCTGGAGAGAGTTTCACTCTCTCCCTCTGCCCAGACAAATATCACTCCAAATGCAGAAAGTGCTTGTATGACACAGGAGCATTGTTTTTCACTGCCCTCTTTCTGAATATTCATTCTAAACTCAGTCACACTTTCTCTTTTGGTGTGCAGCTTTCCTCACTTAAAGGAAATAAACTTATATTTTACATACTATGCATACTATGCCTTAGCTAAGTAATTTCTTGTAATGATTTTCGCCTGATGGCTGTTTTGCACATGGAAAGTTTTAAGTTCTTTAACTTGAGATTGAGGTCAAAATGATTAGTCATTTTGTGTTAAATTTCTGATATCAGTCTTTTAAACGTATCCATAAACCATCAACTGTACCACATGTACTGTACTGCTGTGTTCAAGGCGAAGCTTACTTAAATAGAGCTGAATTACAAAACTTTGCAACATTCAAAGCTTTCAAAGAAGCAATGATGAGAAATCGGTCACAAATATTTGATCAGTGCATCTCTAAAGCAAATAGCTTAGGTTTAGACATTTCAAAGTAAAAGATTCGTCTCCACACCGTAAAATACTCACAGATGAGTGAGAGACTTGAGTCCTCTGAAGGTATACTTGGACAGGTCCTGGATGTCATTATTCTCAATGAATCTGTGATGGGAACAAATCAATCACATTAAGATAACCTTCTGTTATCTTGTCTGCATTGCAGAAAGTCACCCTTGTTGGCTCGGTCAATGTCTGTGTTCAGTACAGCAAAAATCTGTCAGAAGCAAGTAAAAGATTTCAGCTACGTTTCCTCCTGCTTAAAAATCTGATTTAGAGTCAAATATTAATACGGAGTCTACTTTTGACAGATGAGAATCTCACTTCAAGTCTAAAATGACACACAAAGTCATTCAAGTTCTGCAAATGGATTGTCAGCATCATTTGATCCTGTCCTGTCTTTGCTTTGTCGATACATAGTTAAGGGCCAAACTCTCTGGAGGTGTCTGGAAATAACTCTATGACTTTATCAGCATCCTTAGCAGGCAGGCCGCAGTGAGGATCAGGTCTGCAAGCTGGTCTGCAGTCAAGCCCACTCAGCCAGCAGCCTGCCCACTCCAAGCCATCACCTAATGACTTTCTAAAGCACATCAATTCACAGGATGGCATATTCAGCTTCTTTTTTTTCACACTGCAGAGGCTAAGTGCTAGCTGTCAGAGAAGGATTTATTTTTAATTTCACTTCTGGCTCTGTATTTTAGCACTGCAGAGCTTCTCTGCTCAGATCTGACTGTGGATGTTAAATTTACCGTCCGTGGCAAAGATACAGCGATGAACTCTGCAGAAAATAAAAGCACTGCAGGACTCCCTGGCAGTAACACAAGATCGGTCTATGCAACCTTATGCAACTTTCACAGTATAGAAATGGTCTAAATATAGAGCAGAATTGTTAACTAGAACACAACACAAGAATGGCGTACACTGAAATTACTCTGCATTTTAGCTCAGGAATGCCTGGCCTTTGCTTGACCACTTCGGCCAGTAATAACGCTTGATCAAGATACTGCAAGTTGCCGAGGTCAACCAGGAGAATTCACTGAGTATATCCTTGGTTGTTTGCACATAAATGACACTCTGGGCAAGCACCCAAGTAATTATAATACAGTAAATTAGCTGAGTGTTTTGGAGCTGGATGGAATATAGTGTGGTTCCATAAAAAGTAAGTCAGCCTATGCTCAGCAGCAAACATGGAGTACCAGCTTCCATATTTGGAAGCAATTCAAAAAAGAACATGTCAAGCCACCACAACCGACGGTGAAGTCATACCTTCGTAAACTGCCCCTATTTCTAATGCCACCCTGGGAAATTGCCCAAATAGTCAATATAAAAGATATTATCATATATAAGTATAAAGAAAATGTAATATTGCTATTAATGCTTCATATTTAAAAGTAGGCAGTGATAGTTGGACATTTGCTAAAGATGAAAAACACTGTGGATTCAGTGACACTCACAAATACTGCAGGTGGGACAGACCAGCAAAAGCATCGTCGGCAATCATGGTGAAGGTGTTGGAGTTCAAGAGCCTGTTGAAAGCAGAACATCCAGTAAAATTTGCTGCACTTTTAAAAAGTATTCGTAACCGTTGAGCTTTTTACCATTGCCACAATCTGACTACAAAACATTTTATCTTATGTAACAGAACAACGCAAAGTAGTGCATGAATGTATAAATATGTTTAAATGTGAAGTGGAAAACTGATTAAGGTTAATCAAATTAGATGGTGAGTGACTGCAAACCAAACTGAGTCTCTATTGCACTAAAAATATTTGTAAAAATAACAATAATGATGATATTTTTCCAAGTTCATTTGTAAAAAAAAAAAAAAGAAAGAAAATTTTTTGAAAAAAAGCTGGAAATCATGTATCATTCTTAAAACTCTTCTTAACTTAAAATCATGCTGGTCTATTATTTAAAATCCTAATAGAGTCCATTTAAAACCTGTAAAATGACACAAAGTGGAAAAAGTTTTGATACATTCAGGATCTCCCATAAGCACACAGATCTGCATGCCGCCGCATATAAACACACACTCCTGATTGCATCTGAGGAGACAAGCCTTGCCTTTGTGTGGCAAAGCTGCACTGAAGGGAGTCAGTCATTGGCACAGACACTGATACTGAGCCACTTTACCCTTATTACTGCTATGTCACCACTGCTTTCAATAAGCATTCATCTGGAGTAGAGTGGCTCAAGTCGCCTCATTGTTGCTGCTCAACAACATCGTGTCTTGTCTCCATGCATACCTGTGACACGGAGGCGCTTTTGAACAACAGGCCTTGTCAAACTGACTGTGTGGTGTCTGTTTGTGTTAACAGTGTCGTGTTCTGCGGCTCACAGGAACTGCAGCAGGTGAAGGTGCGAGAAAGCTCCCTCTGGGATCGTCGTGAAGGCCGCGTTCACCATCGTCCTGTTCAGACAGGAAACCGTCATCAGATCCCATCCAGATGGGTTTTAGGTGAGCAATGATAAAACATCACAGCAGGTATATAATATAACATCTTCCTCTCACTGGCAGCCCAGTCATTTTCATTCCATCTAAGGCAGGAGTCTACATTTTTGCCCCCAGTTCCTCTAAATAACTTCACAAAATGTAATGTTTGTTACTGGCTTCACAATTGTTGACTGTTTTTATGTTTTCATGATGTAAAGCACTTTGAACTGCATTGTTGCTGGAATGTGCTGTAGGAGTCAACTTGGTTGATTGTTTAAATAAAACTGATTTAGAGCCACTAATGTTACCTGATCTTAAAAAAACACAAACAAAGTCAAATTTTGACTTTTGGCAAATATTTAATATAGGAAATTAGTTGTCATTATTCCATATAACACCATTTTGGTTATATTTTTAAGTTTTGAAATAAAGAAAAACATAAAACCTTTGCTAAAAGAAAATGGATGCATTTGTAGGCTGTTGGTAGTCGTGGAAAATTATGAAGACAAACAAAAACAGTTTCCAACCAGATGACGAGAAAAATTGCTCTAAAAATGTGCTGCTGGTACATTTAAAGTCAGTCTTTTGTGGAATTTTAATTCAATTCCTTGAAAAATAAACTGCAAAACACTTGTTAGTATATCGATATTTAAAAGTATTAGTTACATTTTTTTTTAGAAAGTTATTAGGAGCCATGGTGTCACTCATAGGTCTCCGGAGTCGCAGGTTACAGACCCCTGACCTACAGCCTAAACTTTGAAAACCTGCCAGTGTAAATTTCAAAACAACTTTTCCAAACTGGGACGCACTTTTCCCATCACCACTTTCTCCCCTGTTATTAAATCAGGACATTCTAAGTCTGCGCTAATCCATCCAATCCACAGGTGTTTGAGGCTAAGATGCCCCACATCTCCATCAGCAAAACCCCGTGTCTTCATCATTTTACTCTTTAATTCGCTGAAACATCTCTGTGCGCTCTCTGAGACTGGATCTCTCAGAGGAAATAAGTCTCCTGCAGTTGAGCGTGGGAATCTATTGTTAGTATTCCTCTCTGGATCGTTCTCCCTCATCTATATTTGGAACATTAAAGGAACAAAATCATCTTTTTTTAAAAAAAACCCAACATTTTTTATGACAATTGTTATTATCACAGTTTTGCTGGCAAACACTCTACAGCTTGAAACTCAGCTTTGTGCACTTTAAATGTCATTAAAACACAGTCGAGACGTCCACGCATCATTACATAACCGTGGGTGACATCAGTGATGTAGCCCTCTGTACCAGCCTACATGCTGCCGAGGCTGGTCGTTCAAGTGATGCTTTTCTGGTAGGATTGTGGACTCACAGAGAGATGATTCCAGGGGGGAAGCTCTTGGGGATGGCCTTGGTGTCCACGCAGAAGGCGCTGTCTTTGGTGCAGGAGCAGGTCGCAGGGCAGCGAGGCACCTTCGGGGCTTTCTTGGTGTACGATTCCCCCGGCAGGCAGAGGCACAGACACACCACCGACACGAACATCAGCCTCAGCCATCTCGAGCCGAGCTCCAGCAGCATCCCGGCGCTGGGAAAAGGAGGCTGGGTGCGTGAGCTTCTTGAAGTCGGTGGAGAGGCGACACACACACACACACACAGCGCCTGCCTAGCTGTCTGCCTGCCTGTCTGTCTGTGTGCAGTTCTGTGAAAACTGAGCGCAGAGAGACGGAGAGGGAGAGGGGGAGGCGGTGGGGAGGAGGAGAGGAAGAGGAAGGGTACTTCTGTATCTCCTCGGTGGGTGTGAGTGCGCTGCAGCTTCCCCTGGCTCTGCTTCTGCATCACTGCCACAGTGTACTCTGACAGGGTGACGAACCAGGCTGCCCTCTCTCTCCTCACCAGGACCTGAACGTAATCAATTATTCACTTTTACAGATGCAGAAAGAGGGTGCAAACCCCAGAGATTCTGCACCTCTCTGCAGGTCTTGATTGAAATCTAAGGTTGCAGAGGAAATAAATGTGTGGCATGTCAGGTGCTCAATGTGTGGGAGTGTTGGCACTTTCTCAAATGTTGACTGTGGTCCATTTGAAAGGATCCAGGCTCTTACCTTGATGATCAATTAAGGTACCTTTAACAGGAAGCTGGGTAAATATTTTTTTTAAATCATGAAATTCTACAGTATTGTTATTTTATTGTCCATAATTAACGTGTACATTCATGTTGTAAATCTGTGGTCAAATTTGGAAACAAATTAAAAGAGTCAGACCACTCTTTTTTTTATATCATTACCTTCCCAAAATAATGGCCTATGTCATTTTTGCCAAAAGTGATTTTATTTTATTGTATTTCATTTTTTTTTCCGTAAATCATCTTTTTGGCAAAGAAAAAAAAAGTCACTGGTCATTATTTTAGGATGGTGATGATATTTTGCTTCAGAGCAGCCAAATTTCAGGCGCGTCTTCGTCTCTGCTGCTGTACTGTTTTGACTTAAAAACAGTGGACTTTTTTTTTTTTTACATATATTTTATTGCAATAAATTTCTTCACTCTATTTTTTCTTGATTTTGTGGTCGTAGCATTACCTTTTTTAACTGATTCAGAAGAGTAGCCCTCAGTTTACAGCTACTCCAGTTCTGACCGGCATTCTTACATCAGCACGTTCCTTTAACAACTCATTAGGATACATTACTTCATATTAGTGAGCCATGCTGTGGTTGTATTGTATTTTGTTTTTACTACTTCATCAGTTGTGAGGTTTTAGCTACACTATATTAATGTAGAGGCTAAAATGTCATGATGATGAAGGGCTAAACATACAGCCAAGAGCTAGCATTTGTAGGTTCAACACAATCTTCTGTTAGTAAAAGCAGAAGACTTAAAGATTTAAAAATGCTGTAATGGAAAATATTTCCTGAAATGACTGTCTTTATCCTCATAAAAGAACAGCTGTGTTCCCTAAAGTGCTTGACTAAAGTGCTGTAGTCAAGCTTTCTTTCCTAGCCAAAGCATGCACTGCATTGTGTAATTTTTCCTCAGTTTCCCTGTTCCTCCCCTAGAATACAAGATCCAAGTTTTTTTTCTTCTTTTTGTTCACTTCCACAGAGCTCACCCGGCATAGTTGATCTTTAATGTAAATTGCTCCTTCCTTTTTCTGCACCGAGCATCTCTGAACATTAATATCAGGTTGGTTTTTACAAAAGCACATTGCTATCACTGCACGAAAGACATTTCCTTCTGTGCAATCTGATTCTGTTTAGGATCCTGCTCATGGTGGGTATACTATTAATGGTTTCCACCACAATGCAAAGCAGCATCAGTACCTCTCCATGTTTTAGACCAAGCATGAAGGAGAACTTGACCAACTCCTGTTAGCCATTGTACTAGTCTTCTTTATGCCTGCATGAAAAGCACACTACTGCCACCTCCTGGACATGAAATTATCATGTACAAGATAACTATCATGTTTATACAACATATTATCATGTTTAAACAAGATAACTATCACGTTATAACGTGATAGCGCTCGAAACATTTTTTTTTCTTCATGACAGCAATGGGCTTCCATAGGTTTCAGTTTCAAAATCGTACCGAAGGTTGTCAGTTTCTTAGACCTAGAGTTTTATCATACATAAATTAGTTTTGATCTGAGCCATTCCACTGCACCACAATCTCCTCTTTGTACACATACTTGTGGTTAAATATGATTTCAAGGAAGTTTGTCTGCTTAATAAAAAAAAAAAAATACAGAAATTAATTATTTATAGAGGACTCAGTACTTTTTCATACCATGGTTTCAATTGTTATTAAAACTGAATGGGAAAAAAACAATCCAAAATTGTTTGGGACCCTAAGCAGAATTTGTTCTGGATTATTATCTATGACAATCAAATACTGAATATTTTACTTTCGATAATAATTGGAACAACATTTCCTATTCTTTTAAATATGGTAATATGAAAATTCTTTTGATTTCAAAGTTTCTTTTCAAAAATTACAAGTAATTTTTAAGTTTTTGATTAACCTGACCTCAAGTGTCACAGACTCAGCAGCCATTTTATAAAGTCCACCTTGTCAGCAGCATATTCATAATGAGAATAATCTGTCTTACTTATGCGAGTCGTTTCCTGTTGTTAGCTGACAGGAGGGGAACCCCGGGTGGTCTTCTTCTGCTGCTGTTACCCATCTGTTTCAAGATGTGATGTGTTGACACAATTTTCTTCACTCGTTGGTTGTCATGTAACAGGCAGTTGTTTGAGCTTTTGTATTTTGTTGATCTACCCATTCTCATCTGACCTCTGACATGGACAGGGCATTTTTTTTATCCACATAGCTGCTGTAAACTGGATATTTTCTCTCTTTTTTTTCAAACAGTTCATTGTCCAGTTGTTCATTGTCCAGTTGTTCAGCAGTTCCTGAAATACTTGATGAGGCCCCTTTCTTTGCCATTTTGAGCCTCAGTTTGATCTTCGGCAGTTCATCTCCACCTGGCTTTGAATTGCTGCCATGTGACTGGATAATTCTCTATTTGTGTGGACAAGCATTTGATCAGGTGTACCTAATAAAGTGGATATGAATGCATCCTCTGTAGGAGAATTCCAACACTTTTTGGGTTCCACCGCTGGTCTGGTTGTCCCAAGAAGAGGCACAGTTTGCCTATGACTTGGGCCGGCTCTGGTGATGTCATTAGGTCTGAGTGTTTTCTCCTTATACTTCCAGTTACTTGGTAAGTGGGAACGGAGCTGGGTTTGACGTCAGACGCAAGATAACAGCATCCTGGTTAAGAAGTCGGAGTTTCAACATGGCGCCACCCATAAACAAACATAACTTTTAGCTTACTTTCCGTAAGCAAACACTACTTTTCTTTTATTTTATTTTATTTTTTCACTTTAGAGTTGCAGGCGCTACATGTAACATTTGGTTACAGACGCGCTTTTTTATAAATGTCTTGTAGAATAAATGTTTCCACTGTCACGTCACTACTGTTGATGCGAGTAGCGGCCATATTGAAACCCGAAGTCCACCTTGTGTCTGGGTTAGAGTTGCTCGTAGTTTCCCAGCGAGAAATCCGACTTTCAGTTGATCTTCACGACCGAGAAGTCCGATTTTCCCAGTTCCGAGAACAACCGGAACGCAGCATTTACCGCAGCACCCGAGTGTCGAGCATGAAAAGTCCTGGCGACAGAAGACAGGTGCATAAAGCGTTCTGAATGCCGACACCAGAGGGCGCTGTTGTCTCTAAAATAAAGTCAGCGAGGAAATCGACTCTATTGTACAAAGCAAGTGAGCGGTGCCAGGCATTACCAGTGTTCCTGCACAACGACTCTGTTGTGAGCAGCAAAGGAACCCTGCAACGTGCTGTCTCTGCTGCTCTCATAGGAACAACATGTGTCCTGAAACATCTGATCCGAAGCAACTGGGCTTTGTTTACTAAAAACTAACAGACAGAATGCTCGCTATCAGTCAAGCCAACTTGCTAGGCCGTTTTGTCCTTCCTCAAACAAGCTTTTCCTCTCACATCAACACCTTTACATATTTAAATGAGAATGCGCTTATTGTGTTGTGGGTGGTATCCCTGTGTGTCTCATTCATGCATCAGTTTCCTGTTTTCATTGTCTTTTAATGGTTCATTTTCTCTTTGTCCTCCAGTGCGGCGTGCTCGTACACGTACCCAGCTTCTTTTGTGCTCACTGTATTGGTGGATTTCTGTGACTTGTGCTCAGTGAGAAGCAGTTAATGCCTGAGATTACTCGTTGCAAAGCTCCACCCAAGCAAACCTCCGGTGGGAACCAGTATAATTGCATGGCACAGAGAGAGGAGCATGAAGCAGCAGCTGGAAAGCACAGCGTTGCCCTGTGTGAAGCAGAAGGAATCTGAAATGCTGCTGAGATAAGACCACAAAATCTTCACTGTGCAGGCATGTTTCCTAAATAACAGTCTTTAGTGTTAAATACCGTTTTGGGTTGACTTTGCGTTGTGAAATAAATAGTTTGCGGCATTAAGATATGAATGATTGCATTGTCTCGGAAAGCTCCTTCGTGTGCAGATTTTTTGTTGTCTTTTTACCCAGTTCCTCGATATGGAATCTGTTCAAATTATTAAGTGGGGTTCTGATGAGCGGTTACGAGTAGACATTATGTTATACATAGCAGATAACTCTTCACATTAATGAAACAAAGCATTGTTATAATAGTAAGAACTAGTTGGTTTAGGAAAAACAACACAACAACTCCAACATTCAAAATATTAAAGTAGGCTGGACAAGCAGAGTATTAATCAGAGAGGCAGCCATGAAGCCTATGGTATCTCTGGAGGAGCTGCACAGATCTAAACATGGCGGTGGCAGCGTCATACTTTTCTTCATCAGACACAAGGAAACTGATCTGAGTCACTGAGAGATAAACACAATGTAATCCTATGAGAAAACATATAAGAGGTTTCAAAGATCACCTCATGGTCAAAGGTTGAGACCTAAATCAAACTGAGAATCTATGGTCAGACATTTCTGTTCATAAATCTAGCCAATCTTACTGAGTTAGAACTTTTTTGCGAAAACAAGAATGGTCAAATTATTCAGTTTAAAGATGGGCAAATCTGGTGAAGACATACCCCAAGAGACAAACTGTGATTAAAACAACAGGGTATATACTGTAGTTAGGATGACTAACTACAGATACACCTTTCAGATTTTCATTTATTTTTTACATTGTAAAATCTTGTCACATTATAGTGGACTTTGAATTTATGTGATGTGCATATAGAGTTGTAGGTTTTAGTTTCAGCGTTTCTCATTTGAGGTTTCCTGTTTTATTTTGGTAAGTCTGCTACTTCCTGTTTTCTGTGTCTTTGCCTCCTTTTTGTCTTTGTATTTCAGTCATTCTCATGATGAGTTGTGTTCTGCTTTGCTCTGTTTCTGGTCTCTGTGTGTTTTCTTTCTCTTCTGCATTTCATTCCATTAAAGTCTAACACACACTCTGCAAGACGTTCTGTCAGGCAGGGACACGTCATACTTCACAAGAACCAAAGTGCAGAACACATTTCTCTATTCCTGCGCAGTATTTATGGACCCTTAAATCTGCTCTCTGTTACACGCCGCTAAAACTGCCCTTGTTGTGCTGATCTCCTTTCCTTGGTACATTTTCTCTTTTGTTTCACTCTCTTTCTGCTGGTTCATCCTGTTGTCATCCCTCTGTGTTCCCGCTCTCTTGTTTCTGTTGGATCGCCACCACTGCTTGAATTTTTGTCTCTGATTTTGGATGTTTAAATTTTTTTGCACCAGGTCTGCCTCCGGTCTGCCCGTCGTTGAGTCCTCTCTAACATTAACCCGCCAGAATGAATCAAAGGAATGTTCTGACCTGATTTTGACATTTTGCCAATGTTTTATTTCAGCTTCACATTATTATTTATGTGAAGCAGTTATCAAGGAACATAAAAGCGTATTTAGACTCATATTTATGTCCACCTTTACTTCTGCAGCAGCTCCATAAGTAACTCATGACCTTTTTGCTGCTGCCTGTTTGAAGGCCTGTGTCTTTGCAGAAGGTCTTGGAGCTTCTTTTTTTTTGAAGCAGTGACTGATGTGATTTAGTAAATGTACAGTGTGCATAAATGAGTATACACCACCAGATTTGGCAGAAAACCTTTAGTTTCCTTTCAGAATCAATATTTTCTAAAGAGCATTAAACTGTAAAATACTTCCACAAATGTTGGCCATCGATTGCAAACAAGATTTATTCATCTCCACACACAAAAAAGGCATTTTCCTAATAAATTAATTCAAGCCCATGTTGCAGAAATGACGGCAAGAGTTAAAATCTTAGGAGAAAAGCCCAACTTAAGACTAAACAGTTCCACTTAACAAGAATTCCAGCACAGGTGAGTCAAATTGTCATCAAATTATCATTATTATCAGTTATCAGGTTTTTTAAAGCCTGGATATTGGAAGAGGTTGTTCTCAAAGAATGTAAAAAGATGTTGCAATATGTTGACAAATTGTTCACTCCATGCCTAGAAGAGTTGGGGGTGTCCTTAAAAATCACAGCAGCCATAAAATACTAAATGTGGTCGTTTTTGTTGTGTGGTGCCTTCATTTGTCCTTTATCGTATTTGAGTAAAACAGAATATTTTGTGATCCAAGTTGATTCCAGTGTTTTTGGTAAAATTCGGAAATTGTTCTTGTGTTTGTTTAGAGCAAAATCTTACTTTTCAAAGGGGGTGTATTCATTTATGCTGAGCACTGTAAATGAGCAGGGGAAAAGAACAAAATAGTAACAGATTTGTCCTTTTTGTTTACATCTTCAGTATGCACTTTAATACAATGGTAGGCTATTGATGTTATACTTGAAAAGTTATTTGTCTCTGGTGGAAAAGGGGATTATGAAAAACTCAACCTTAGTCATCTGTTCACCAGATTTACGCCACTTTGAACTCTTTACAATCAGCACAGACAGAAATGTTAACATAAACCCACATTAACATTTAGCTAAATATCCCCTTAGCAAGTTTCCCTTTCACCGTATGCTTTTCAAACCCATCAGCAAGTTTCTGATGAATAACTGTCTTCTTGGCAGGCTGGGTGGTTTATTTGAACTGGTTGATTTCTTTGCATTGATCCAACTTTTAAGCAAAGTCTAGAAATGTTTTTGAAGATCTTGGTCCTGGGAAGATCATTTTTGAATTCCAACGTCAACCTGTTTTATCCACTTCCATTATCAATCCTATTTCAAAGTTTCAGCCATCTTGTGCTTCAACTGAAGCTCAAGTTGGAAGAATTTGGAGGCCATCTTCCTTCTTCACTGACAGTGAAATAAGCTTACAAGATGTTATATAACATCACAGACATTATATAACAAATATAACCTCAGTTTTGAGGTTGTATTTGGATCTTCTTCCAGACCTTGACAAACACATCCGATAACTTGTATGTATTTACATTCTGATGATCTTGGCATCTGTAGTTGTTTAGAAATGGTTCAAAAGGTCTTCATCAACTAGTGTAAATCTACAAGTTTTCTTAAATTATCACTAAGTTGCCTCATTTTTTAAATAGATGAGGAATAATCAGCATTTAAGAAATCAGGCTTCATTTGTACCTTCTAAAGGGAAAGTATCATGTAAAAAAAATTAAATTTTATAGCTTTACATCATGTTATCAAAAACATACCTGGAATGTTGTCTTGATTATTTTATGCATGTTTGAGAAATGTCTTAGTCTCCCAAGGCAACCATCCAGCTGTGCATTATGCCTCGGTGAACCTAGCACCACCTTCGAGAGCTGCAGCGTACATATTTCCAAGCTTTCGCCTCACAGAGAAGTCCTTCCCTGCGACTCCACTAATCAGCTCCTTCAGACTAGCCAAAAGCAATTAGCAAACACCTGGTGGAACTGCACATGCTGAGCTCATTATACAAGCTACTTTTCAGTGCATCGCTGGTAAAAGCATTATTAACAGGTTAATAGAGGAGCGATGCAATGACTTCCTGAGACCCAATTTCAAGGTGTTAAATTATAAAGTAAATGTTTTTAAAGTCATATTTGAAATAAATAGCATTTTTTATAACAACTGAAGGTAACATAGTTTCTTGGTTGTGCTATAAAATGGCACCATGTTCCTGGAAAATGCATAATACTTTTATGCATTAAATGTACATTTTTCCATTGCATTCCTTGAAAAAATAAATAAATAAAGTGGAAGGTTCAGCCAAGTTACTGTACAAAGCTCAACATCAACAGGAACATATGACGGTGTAAAACTTGGCCAAAATTAACCGCCAAATATTACATGATTTCCTGTCTGCCTCTCGTCGTGCCCATATTCTCTGCTGTGTGAAAAAGACGGCATTCATCTTACAGATTCCTACCTCCTCGTAGACCACTCCGCCCTAATTGGGAGTCGTTTCTGTTTGGATGCCTTTAAACTTTATATAACTGCAACTCCCTTCAGTTTCAAACCCACATCCCATTCGGATTAGAAGCCAAGAAGCCTCAAAAGTCTTCTTTGTCAGTCTGTTTTCGTTTGTGTTTGGTTTTCATGGTTTAGCCCTCGGGCAGCACAGGATCCAGGAAAATAGAATCGGAAGGAGAGAAAAAAAAGTTTTACCTCTGCTCTTTTCAGGGAAATTCCCCGAAGATTCTTGGCATTGATTTTGAAGACATGTACATACAAATTATGGCACATCTGTACTCTAGATGCTGAAAACAGTAACGTTTTACATCTGTAGCCTCACTGCAGTATTGAACAGAGGTAAAATAAATAAGAAAAATAAAGCTCAGATTCTCAGGTGATCCTGAGGCTGTAAATCCAAAACGTAATTTTCATGCATCTCCGGGAGCACAAATCAAGAAAGAAGCTCATAAACCAGTTGTCCAAATCTGAGCACATGTTGACGTCAGACCTGGTGAGTCAAGAGCATCAAATGCACTCACATGTGACGCTGAATTCAATAAAGGTAAGTGTTTGTCTCAACACATCTATCATCTCTGATAAGTCTAACGTTAGGGTGGCAAGTAAGCTCAGCAGTCACTTTGATCTGGATGTGCGTAGAATCTGCAAGGTACGGTCAGGCAGCAGGGTAACTTTCAGTTTTTTATGCTTAAGGAAACTCTAGTTCCTTGCCACGCTCTTTAAGTGCAGCTCAGTCAGAAGAAGGCATGCCAGCCAACCCCATCCCACGGCTCAATTCAATTACTGAGAGTACAAAGACATATGGCTCAGGGACAAATGATATGATTAGAGTCCTGAGCACAACGACATTGCTGTTTTAGATTCATGCCCTCTCTCGGATGGGCACTCACAGCACCGGGGCTGAAAGCTGAAACAGCCAACCCAGGAAAGGGCTCCCTGAGCTGGGCTGCAGGGCTCTCGGGGGGGCTATGAACAGCTTATTGAGCAATTGCTCACAATCAGCATATCATACTGTCACTGTCTTTGCAAAGACAACCCGAGAAGGAAAGTCGCGAGGCGGTAACAGTCATGTTGTCGCTGTCTTATGGTTTTCAGTCTGCACAACCCCCACCAACTCCCACCAACAAGGTGAGCTGCCATAAAAAGACAAGCGATACGCCTCCTGGGAGACTGGGATGAGTCGAAGGAATGCGTGCGCAGGTATCCTACTGCCTGTAGGGACTGTGGAGAAAGGCCCAGCACACCAGTTGATCCTTCATGATAAAGGCCCCGACAGGCCCAGATTACATGTCTCAGCCTGGAGGAGGTGTCCGTGTCTCATTCCTCTGCTGAAGAAAGTCGATCTGGTGGGAAAGGGGCGGGGCCATGCCCACGGGCGTCAGTTTTTGTGTGAATGCCAACACACACCTCGCTAGGCAGACAGCACGGCCGCAGCTAACCCCTCACCACCCCTCTTCTGGCTCCCCAGCAAACAAACACCCTCATCCGTCTTATTTAGCCAACCTTGCCCGCCCTTTCAGACACTGTAAATAATCTTTAGGAAAATCAAGACACTTCTATGAAATATTGCAAACTTGCGCACCTGAAGCATCACATACAGAGGAAGCTAGACAATTTCTCAACTTTATGGTAAATATAATAAAGTATAGTATAGTATAGTATAGTATAGTATAGTATAGTATAGTATAGTATAGTATAGTATAGTAGTATAGTATAGTATAGTATAGTATAGTATAGTATAGTGTAGTATAGTATAGTATAGTATAGTATAGTATAAGCATAGCCAGGGGCACAGCTACATACTTTCTGAGGTGTATGTGAACACATCATCTCCCTCACCGCCCCTCTCCTGGCGCAGGTTTAATATGTCCATCCAGGGGCGCCACCAGGAATCTTGGGCCCCCCTTTGCAGCTGCTATTACAATTTCTTGAGTCTATCTGACCCGTCAAACGCGTCACAATTTTAAAGGCTTGCAACTGCTTTGCTTTTTTGGTCCAATCCTGATACTAGCACAATATTCACTGCTAGTTAATTTTACATGCAACAGTCCACATACTGTATGCAAATAGGTGTTTTAATTTTTTTTATTTTTACCTTATTGAAATGCCTCTCCCCAACAGAAACAGTTACAGACAACGTGCTAAATATACATGAAGCAATCCAGACTTCTCAAAAAAATCCTGTGTTGTTGCATTTTGTTCAAGCTGCAGTATATAACTTTAATAAAACATCCATATTTATTAAAGCTGTCACCATGTCATGACAGTTTGTTATGAGACAGATAATGTGTGAAAACAATCAATCTCCTCCACCTCCTCCCTGAGCTGCTACTGCTGTCTAAAGTAATGCACCGTTCTGACCAAAAACAAATGATCAGAACGTGTCTTAGCGCTGCCAATCAACCTCATTCCCTCACTGCTAAGTGTGCTAATGGAAGATTTTATAAAGATTGTTTGAATTTTTGTGAGTAATAAATACATTGTTTTTGTTGTATAACTGTAAAAAGAGTAGAGAGACAGGAAAAATCCACATAGATTCACTGGAATGATGCTAACCAGCTTGTCATTGAACACAGTGTTGCTCACCTTTTTCACTGGGACAGGGGGGAGAGGTTATGCTAGTATCGGGGTTAGAGCTGCTGCTGACTGATTCATCTGTTAAGTGTGGTAAAAGGTCAGGGACAAGTATATGTTGTTAAAAAATTCTTTCCTTCATTCATTAAATGCTAGTGAAATGAAGGCAAACAGTCTGTAGCTAAGCTAACTATGCTAAATGGTTGACAATCTCACAGTCTACCCACCTTTCTTGGAGAAAAACTGGGCTATAAATTGACACTTGTCTTTTTTCTCTCTGTAAGCCTTTCTTACGGTGGGCGCCGTACTTTCTGCTTTAATATAAGGTTATGTGAGGTTTTTCCATGAATGTTAGTATCTTTTTGTGAAATATCTGAAGTTTCATATCTTTCTTTAGGATAGAAAGGCGCCACAAACCTACAATATAAACAGAAACTTTCCGTAAGTAGGAAAGAAATAAAAATACATCCTAATTTGGGCTATTTCTGAGTTATTATCGCGGGTAATAAGTCATCTGACAGTTTTGATTGTGTCTCTGTTGTGTTCGTAGTCTGAATGGTTTAAAGAGCTGCTTTCAGTGCCGCTCCATCTTAACCTTAACAGACATAAACATGCAGTAAAAAAAAATCGATTTTCAATCAGTGTTTTGCACCAAACAGTTAATAATAATAAACAAGTTTTATTATTAAAAACACGACAAACTAATGATGGTAAAGGGCCGCACTGGGTTAACTCGGGGAATCTCATCTGTCCGTGTATCAATCAACTGCGAGGGAATGCAAAAGTATTGCGAGGGAACGCAAAAGGAAAAAAATTCCCCATGTCCCCTAGAGGGCTCCGTACTCTCTCTCTCCTTTTGTAAACCTGACTATTATTTTTCTAGGAAGCACAGTAACTGCCACAGTCTCTAACGTCTTCTTCTAACACTGTCAAAGTCAAGCAGGTCCAGGGGTTGGGGGGAGTTCAGTGCAAATATGGATGTCTGCTTTTTGGTCTGGGAGGGGTAACATTTAATTTTTACTGCTAAAAATAATTTTAAAAACACTTCTCTGATTAATGTTGTAATTGATAGGCCACCCATTTTTTTTCTGTTTCTATAAGGGAAAAAAAGTGTTTTGTGGGAGGGCCCTTGAGGTGCAGTATTGCCAAGTATGGGATAGTGGAGTACAGAATAGTGTGGTATAGCACAGTATAGCATAGTGTGGCATGGTATAGTATAGAATTGTAAACTATAGTACAGTGTAGTATAGAACAGTGTAGTCTAGAGTAGTACAGTAGTACAGCAGAGCATAGTATAGTGTAGTATAGCGCAGTAAGGCATAGTGTAGCATAGAGTAGTACAGTAGTATAGCACAGTGTTGTGTGGTGTTGTGTAGTATTGTCTCCATTCATTGATTCTTCCCCCTGACTTTAATTTGTATTCTTAAGTAAAGTGTTGATGGTGTTCCCCTGCAGTCCTTTCACTGTTCACCGTTCTTCTGATGACAAACTCAGAAACAATAACCTTTATTTGCGTTGAGGCTGCCCCAGGTTGCCTTATGACCTCACAGGCCACACTTTTTCTCCTGGAGTGATCTTTGTTTCTCCTGGAGTGATCTTTGTTGGTCGTCCACTCCTCGGGAGGCTAGCAACCCTTTTGAATTTCCTCTTTTCGTACGTAATTCCGAGTGCGTGCTCAAGTGCAAAGTCATATTTGTGTCGAAACCGACAAACTCTAGAGGGCTGACATCCTGCCAAGCGCCAATGAAATCATTCAGTATTAACGAAAACACTTAAAGGTGCAACGAAACCCAGTTGTAAATTGCCCGTTTTTATTGTTGCAGCACACATGAGCAATAGTTTTAACTGCTCCCTGAAACGGGAACGCGAGATCTTGCTTAATTTTACCTCTATGCTATGTAATAACGTTAGCATCAATTGTCTTCATGGATACCGCGATTAAAGCATAAAGTCACACTGCGATTAATGCAGGGTGTAGCTTCAACAGACTGCAGTTTGGGCAATCAGCTACTTCTGGAAGAGCGTGCTTGTTTATGTTTTTAGTGGTGGGAAGCAAAGGCAGCAGTGAGTGACAGGGCATGCCCCGTGGCTCACCCCTTCTGTCATGTCTGTCCCATGGAGCAACTCGGGCACCAGGGACCCGTCATACCGACAGCCGTCCCACAAACAGGGTCCAGAGGGCCTCTGTGGAGACAAAAAAAAAAAACCCCAACTAAAACTCATCAACAACCATAGAGCGCAGCTGACACCGGGACACCAACCGTCTCCGCAGGCCTGTCAAAGCTGCTTCCAGAGGCCGAGAGGAGGTCCAGAACCAGCACTTTGGCATTTATGGGAAAAACACTTTCAAAATCTTTGAGAGTATTAGATAAAGTTGCAGCCACATCAGCCACATTCAGAGCCAGAACAGCTGTGCTTCCTCCCAACTATAGTTAACTAGGGTGGAGAGAGCAAACAGAAAATTAAAATTCCGTCTCTGATCTGAAATTGCCAATCTGTGGCGCGCTGGAGCTAAGACTGTCTGCTGTGGTTAGCCACACACTTAATGTCTCAACAGCCTGAGCTCTTTTTTTTTTTTTTCCCTGTGCTTAGCACGGGGGGCGTTTTCCCCCCCGTGCCAAGCAATGTGGAGAGCCATCCTTCACCTTGAAGATGGAGGCTGGCCAGAATGACGTCCATTAATTTAAGAACTGCTCCGCTGCAAGGTCTTTCTCCCTTTCTCCTGCACATGTCAAATGATCACTTCAGTTGAGAGTGTGGCGTTGCACAACATTTGCTGTTCTTAACTTCCTGTGGGCTTAAGAAAGCAGAAAAAAAAAACACAGTGCAATCGCATCTACAAGCATCATCCTCTCAGGAGCCTTTCTCCTGTATGCATGAAGCCGAGAAGAGATCCATTATTGATGACACGTCGCCTCTTAGAGAGGAGACGGAGATAAAGAGCGTGTCATCTGCTGCTGCTGCCAGAGAACACAAGGTGGACATTAATCAGGTTTCTCTGTTCACCTTCTAATAAACACCTTTGTCCGAGTTGGGTAGTGACTAATTACGTTTACTAAATTACATTTGCTTGAGTAATGGGGTTTTTTAAATGTACTTTTAGAAGTATTTTTTATTATGCTGTACTTGAGTAATTTCACTATGAAGTACAGTATAGCTACTCTTACTTGAGTACAATTTCACAAACATGTAACCAAATATTCACCCGACAAAGACACAAACCTGCAATTTCTGTTAGTTTTCTAAGTTATATAGTGACAGAAACTAATTTTCTTCTGCCTGATTTAGCTATTTCTTAGTACTTATGTGAATTATTGTCATTTTTGTCCTTAAAATACCTAAATTTCCACTTAGCTTAGATATGTTTTGGTCCATTTGATGATGTAATTTCTAAATATTAAATCATTTCTCAATACTTGAATAGACTTTGTACCAAATACTTTACTTACTTAACTAATTTCTTGCATGGCTACTTTTTTACTTTTACTTTAGTAAAAATGTGTTGAAGTAGTGCTACTCTTACTCAAGTACAATTTTGGGGTTCTCTACCCACCTCTGATTTTTGTAAACAAGACAACAACAAAAAAATTAAAATCACTCAACTAGCCCTAAAGAAAGCACATCCACTGAATCTTTAAAGTTTGCTTGGAAAACGTTTAATTTTCCTTTGAATTTTTTCTTTCTCAGTCAATCAAGATTTTATGTGCAGCACATTTTAGCAACAAAGCAGTTTGAAGTGAACTAGAACAAAAACGGATACAGTGGGAGGAAAAAATATCTGATCCTTTCCTGATTCTCTAAGTTTGCTCACTTACAAACAGAAACAAACTCTCTTCAACGTGGAGAGACAGAAAGTCAGCGACAAATTCTGAAAGATATATCAGCTTTGTAAAATATTCGGTTGCATGTAATTGCGAGGAATAAATATAAGTATTAGAAATAACTATATTACCAAACATATTTGGCTGTTGGCAAATATGTTCAGAAGCTTACAGTATTAGCTCACTTGTTGCAGCATCTTCTTGGAGAAGGCTTTCCACAGAGTTTAGGAGGGCTTACATGATGTTTTTACTTCCAGAGCTGTTTTTTGATGTAGGCTAGAAAGCCTGGCTGCTACAGTTCAGCCCAAATGAACCAGACTTTTACACTTGACAGAGCAATTACAAAAGTACCGTTCTCCCGGCAGCTGCCAAACCCAGACTCGTCCATCTACCAGACAGAGACAGGCAGGCACGGTTTAAAGGTCTAGATCAATTCAGGCATCAGAATGGTCTAGTCCAGGGATCAGCATCCCTTTCAGTTCAAAGAGAGATAAGATATTTCTATTTTCAGAGATTTTACAAGAGAATAAATCATCAAACTTTTACAAAGGTCAAAAACCCCAAATATAGTTATGGAGACGTAGGTTAAGGATCCCTGGTGTAGTCAAAGTCCAAGCTCTAACCCAATCAATAATCCTGGGCAAGAATTAAAAATTGATGTTCAACTGACAGCTCCCGAGTGATCGAGGTTGAGCCATTGACTAAAGGAAGCTGAATTCAAAAACAAGTCACACTTTTGATATTCTTATTGTAAAAAAAACAACAAAAAATGACAATCTATGTATCCCTTTTCTTAAGCTCAACAATTATCCACTACTTTGTGTGGGTCAGTCAACCAATTAAATTCATTTGGCGGTAAGGTAAAATATGCAAAAGTCCAAGTGTAAGAGTATCTTAGCGCAGCACCGTTTACCTATATTTGAAAGCAGAAATTAGGTTTCTGCAACAGTTTTTGGTTTCTTGAAACAACAGGCTCCCTTCGCCTCCCCTAGCATAAAACCATTTCTAACTAACGGATAGAAGTGATAATCTCGCCTCCTGCTAAATATTTAATAAGGCAAGACAAAAGGTCTGTTGTCTTCCGCGGGTAAAACTGGCCAGAAGCTGAGAAGCGGCTCTAATGCAGCAAATATGTACAACAGAACAGCAAACAAATGGTCGTAGCACAGCGATGTTTACTGGAGTCTCTGAGTTAAGTGTGTTTTGAATTCCTGCACTGATTAGCCATAAACACAAGACATCTGGGGGGGAAAAAAGTAAATAGAGGAGCAATCCTGAAAACGATGTCGATATAAGCTTCTGTTTTACTGTCTGAAAGGAAAACCGCGATACAAGATGAGCTGATATATGTCAGCAAGAGTTTGGCTAATATTTGGATAGCCGAAACGCCAGTATTCCCAAATTAATGTGGATTCCACATTTACAAAGAGCATGTTTCCCCCCCTGACGTCGCCATTAGGAGCTTCTCAATTAGACGCCGAGCCAATCCTCAGACCGACTCCGTAAATCACCAACTCTCGGCTCGGCTTGAGCAATTTAACTGCTGCCACACTGGAGCAACAGACAATGAAAACTCAGACAACCAAACTCTTCCTGTGCCATCTGTCAAAAATGATAACAGCCTTCCCCTAATGGCACCATTAGCGGGCTGTAAAGCGAGGTCTTCTATTCTTAAGCAGGACTCTCCATCGTCACCTCAACTACAGCACACAGATCGCCCTTTATTACCGCCCGTCTCCAGGAGATGATGTTATTTATTCTATAAATAATGAGATCATTTCTATACTTGAATCTTGGGGCTGTATATGAAAATTCATGCATATGCACAAAAGAAATCGTACCCTAATTTTGATCATGTTACAACTACAAATATCGGCGTATTTTTGGGAGACTTAATGTCAAATAAGCTACTTTCATATTTTATTACAAATAAAAATGTGAAACGCTTGATCTTTTTTTTTTTTTAACTTGCAGCAACCTAAATAAAATCCATTGCATGCTATTCGCTAAACACAGAAGCAAAGCATGTAGATGAGCAGGATGAAACCCCTTAAATCTCTAGAACTATAAAGGAATGGTTTAGATTAAAAATGGTGTTCATGTGCCAGAATGGCCTAATCAAAGTCCAAACTCCTAAATCCAATTTAAAATCCATGGAAGGTCTTCAAGCGAAAAAGTCAAAACTCCCGACGTGCAAATCTAGTAGCGACGCACCACAGAAATACTTGATTCTGTTCATTTGCACCTTTTTCTTTTTCACTTTACAATTATGCGCGTCGGCGTATCACTTAATATCCCAACAAAATGCATTCAAGTTTGCAGTTCAGATTTGATGATGACTACTTTTGCCAAATCTTAGAGAGCAGTAACACAGTGCTCTAGTTTTATTCACACATCTCAAAAGCTTTAATGCTTGTTGGTATTGAAGTAGCTTCAATGTCTTAGCCATTAAAAAAATAAAACCACAGAGAGCATTTGAAGCAATACTAAATGTACTGAAGGGCAAGTGCAATGACCCAAAGAGTAAGAGCTCGCTTTAATAAAAAAAAAAGAAGTGAGAGGGGGGGGGTTGGATGTTCGCCTGTTGCATGGAGACGGCAATCCAGGTGATGCATCAGCCAATGGCAGGAAGCCAGAGACGGGCATCAAGGTTGGGGCAGCTGATGGATTGGGAGAGAAGCACTGGCGCTTGCCAAGCCGCCGAACGCGGTCGTAAATCACACGTTTACTGCCAAGTTGTGTGTCGCTGCGCTCTACGGCATTTCTTATGATGTCAGCAGCACATTATCATATTTAATCAGACCCCAGCAACTCACGTTAAAATAAATTAATAAAGAAAAAGGGAAAAAAGAAGAGACCGTGGAGATTGAAGTGGCAAACATTCTCATCCATAAACATAATTGGCGTCCAAAACATAAAAGAAAATGTGGATATTTATAGGCCAGTTTACAGAGTGGAGTTCATACTCTGAACGCTCAGCTTGTTAAACAATAATATTTTATTTAATGTAATCCTTTTTAGACGGTGACACACGTGTTTCGCGACTCCCCCCCCTTTCGGCCGACGGCAGCGGATGTAACCCGCTGTTAAAGCGTTTACATTACAGTAATACAGTTCATCACATGAAAGTCAGGCGCAGTGGAAGGGCATGGCGTTGACAAAGGCAGAATGCTCTGGATTTTTACCAACCAGGAATATTTACAGTTGCAACTGTTTATGGAGGATAAACATAATTGCGAGCAAGAAAAAGAAACAACAAAAAAAAAAAAGATTTGCAGATCCTTCACAAGCAGTTTGTATTGCAAGGTTGAGCTATGACACACATTTTTATTTTACATTGATATGATTTCCATTTTGATTCAGGGGAATCATAATTGTTAAGAAAAAAAAAGAAGAAGCAAAAACTGGTCATATAATCTTAAGAAATGATTTAAAATAAGCTCACTCCTCCCCCTGACTATATTAGAAAACAGATCAAACAGTACCATCCTTGTACAAAAAGACAATAAATCAATTATGGTAATAAAAATAAGAGTATATTGTAAATATATATTCATATTTTTAATTTTCTAACTGTATTTACAAGAAGAGAGTGAATGAGGGGTGTTGCCATTTTTCTGGATTTGGTCCAAAAAGCAGAATTATGACCTTTAAAAGAAAGAAAAACAAAAAGCAGAAAAAAACCCAACTCTTGATCAGTCCATCCCATTCTCCTGACCGAACAGTGGAATGCCCAAAGTGAAGAGAGAAGTTGAGTCCATTTGTTTTCTGTGAAAAATCACCATTCGACATCACCAGCTGCAATCTGCAGTCCCATTGGTCCAACACAGTCTCCGAGCTCCTCTCTCGCAGAGGATTTAAAGTCACATTATTATTACTTTTAATATTTTTAGCTTCATCTCTGGGAATGTATGCGGGGTGGAAGGCGAAGTCCAACCCCATGAGGCAGGGAGCTGAGGAACTGTCAGTGTCTGTGAGCGAGTGTGAGGTGTCAACGTTTCTTAATGGCTGCCCCGTTGGAGTGGGGAGGGAATTTGGGTAGGCAGGGCTCCTCCGCTCCGGCGTCGTGAGAGAAAACAGAGTCCTCGCCGGAGGAGCAGGTGGAGCTCCGCGTCTCCGGGTAGCTGGGCGAATATTGGTCCAGAGGGACGGAGAGCTCCAGGTAAACCTAGGAGGAGCAACAAGACGGTGAAACATTGAGCAACTTCTCTTCCAACTAGGGATGCAAGTTATCGACTGATAACTGCGTTGATCTAAAGTTTGGTTGGTTGTAAATACCTGTATGCAGTCACACTGATAACAAATGTAAATTAAACATTATGCGCAAGCACACCTTTAAAGATCCTCAGGGAAAACGTGATTATGCATTCTTAACTCTTTGGTGCAGAAAACTGGTTAAAATTTGATTTATTAACTGTGTTTATATAACGACTTTAGGTGGAAATTGGACTGCACATGAAAACAAACCTTTATTAACCATTCAGACTAACAGACTACAAAAACTGTGTTAGATGTTATCCTGTGAAAGTAACTCAGAAATAGTCCAAATAGTTTGGATATATTTTTGTACTTTATTTCCTTCTTACAAAAGGTTTCTGTCGTGTTCATGGTTTAGCGTAGGTATGGAAAGCCCATGTTTGACCTGTTTTGCTCTGGCATTTTGCACCCAAGTTTGTGATGTGTCGTATCCATCGAAAGAAAAAGATCTAAAACTTTAGACACCTCACAAACGAGATATTAATAAAAACTTCCAACATGGAAAAACCTCACAAAAACATTCAGTTGTAGGAGAAAGAGTTCCAGGATTCAAAATGCCACATGAATTAAAACAAGTTATCGCGAGTGAATGCAAAAGAAACAATTTCCCTCAAGTTCTCTAAGGGACTCCTTAGTCATCATGTCCTCGTCTTCGTAGCACATCAGTAATTTTTTTATTGAGAAGTTGACGCTACTCCATCATGCAGCTCGGCAGAATGAGCGCTATGAAGATGATAACTTTAATTAGCTTGTGTTTATATTTCAGTTCAGAACCTCATAGTGCATTTTCCATCCCACACACCAGACTCTGGGTTGTTTCTCTTTCCCGATCTGGTATGGCCCCACCATCTTTGTTTGTGTATTAACTGGCTCTGCTTAAGGATGACCAGCGGCACCCTCTGCTGGTTAGTGGTTAAACTAACACTAAGAGAATATATAACCAAATTTTGTTAATCAATTGGAACCAATTTTAATCCAATAAACTCTTAATCAACACTAAATCGTAAATCGATTAATTTTGTTTTCTAGAATCTGCTGCTTGCGGGGCAGGTCCAGACTCACCTGGTCGGACGTCATGGCCAGACTTCGATCTAGATCCTCCACCAGCTGTTTGAATGTGGGTCTCTGAGAAGGCACTGCATTCCAGCAGTCCCTCATCATCATGTACCTGCACAGATCACAAGATCCAACAATCAAGCTCCCCGAACGTCAACCTCAGCTTTATTCTCCAAGATCAAATCTCACGTCGAAGGAATGTTAAACTGGTCAGAGTGGAGCTCATAAAGCAGACATTCGGTCTCCGAAGGTAGATGATATAACAACAAAACTGCACGGTATGTTCCAGCTGGAGCTCGCACCGTGCTAAGCATTTTATTTTATCAGCCATCACACAAACATTAAGTGGGAACATTATAATGTTGCCAAGCACCTGGAATGTTTTTCTGCTATAAACCAACATGGGTAATATAAATATTAATGCCAACTGCTTAGACAGAGAACAAGGTGTGAGACTAAGCTAAGAGTCATACTGTCGGCACTTGTTTACTAGCCTGTTGGTAGCTTTTAATAATAATAATAATATTTTATTTTTGGAATGACCAGTCATTTTGAAGCGTAAACACTGCTACTACATACATGATACCTTACAGAACTTGAAAGGTGTAAATACTTTAAGTTTTAGTCAGGTTACAACCAAAATCTTCCCTGTATTTTAGCTGGGAGTTTGACAAATATAGGTCTCAAAAGAGTGGCATGCATTTATTTATTTTTTTAACCCTTTTATGCTGATGCCCTATAATAGAATCAGCTGGAACCAATTACCTTTAAATTGGTAAATGGTGTATATTTAATCTCAGCATAAATCCAGGACCTCAAAGGTTTGTTTGTAGTGAACAAACTGCATTATGAAGACCATCCAGACAGAGTGGCGTGTATAACATGTTTACTAATATTATAACTAAGAAGCCAGGCAATGACAACAGTAATCAAAAAGCTGCCAATATGGGGGCACAGCAAACATGTGGGAAAAACAGGTGCTCTGGTCAGATTACATTAAAAATTAGACTCATTTGGAGGAAAAATCATAATGTTTAACAAACCAGCACTATGGTGAAAAATGATGGTGGCAGAACAATGCTTTGGGGATTTTATTATTTATTTTTTTCATCTTTTAATCAGCAGGGACAGAAGAAGCGGGTCAGAGTCGATAAGATGAATGATGCTAAATACGAAATTGTGGAAGCAAGCTCTTTAGAAGCAGCAAATGGATTAAGACGAAGGTGAAGACTCGCCTAAACATGCAGGCCAGAGCTAAAATGGAGTGATGTTTGTTAAAACATATTGATGTGTTAGCCTGGGCTTAAAGTCCAGACAGCAATACCACTGAGAACCTGTGGAAGGACCTGAAAACGTCTGGTTTAAAACATGTCAAGAAGCATGCATCACTTTTGCTTCCATCTCTATGCAACACTTGTTTTTCTTGGTTCATCAGAATCCAAAAATGGTGTATTGAAGATTGTGGTTGAAAATGTGAAAAACTTTAATGGTTTGGATGCCTTCAGGCAGCGTTTGGTTACGTCGTCCCGATTTGTTGCTTTCAGAGAGTATGGAAAGGAAAGATCATTACTGTTTAAACTGTAAAAGCCAACAAAACAGTGCAGCGTCGCTTCCTTACAGCTCATGAGTGCATGTCGAAGGCTTGTCCATTCGGTGACCTTCCTTCAGCAGCTTGAACAACTCCTCCACTGGTACACCAGGGTACGGAGAGCCTCCCAGGGTGAAGATCTCCCACAGCAGAACCCCAAACGACCAGCTGTAGAGAAAAACCAGAGAGAGGCGTGTTTTATTCTGACTGTATAGAGGTTTTATTCATACAAGGCGGAATCAGGGAAGTGAGAAGTGATACTCACACATCACTTTGGTGTGTGTATATCCGGTCAAACAGAGCCTCGGGAGCCATCCACTTCACCGGTAAACGACCCTACGGAAAAGGCGCAGATCTTGCTATGCTGTCTCAGTATGAAATTAAAATAATTACTTTTTTTTTTATTAAAACTTCGGCAAAACTCACATTGGTGGTCTTCTTATAGTAATCAATGTGGTGAATATCTCTTGCGAGACCGAAGTCAGCGATTTTCATCACATTGTCCTCAGTCACCAACACATTGCGAGCTGCCAGATCTCTGTGGATGCACTAAAAGCATAAAAACGGATCTTATTAACACTCAAGTGACAGGATATATATTAGATGTGGAAAGATTTAACGGTTAGAACATCACCCTCTAAAGCAAGCTGCAAACTGTTACTGGCTACCTTTTTGGAGGCCAAATACTCCATGCCTCGAGCCACTTGGTACGCACAGGACACCAGGTCTTTGATGGACATGGTCTCCACTGGAACCTGGTCTGGATTGTAACAGTACTCCATCCCTGGAGGGCGCCGTGCTCGTAAGTACTCCCTAAGGTTACCCTTGGACGCGTATTCAACTATAACATATAATGGACCTGGAAATAGAAACAATGCTTGTTGATATTTGTTTAATATATATATATATATATATATATATATATATATATATATATATATATATACATACAAAAAAAGCAAAAATAGAAATTAGCCAGTTACTGGTATCGGTGAACAACAAGGTTTTAAAACTTTTTATTTTTACTGTAGTCTGATAAAATGCGTCATCATAGCGTTTCTGCGGTTTGAAATCCTTCTAATGAGACAGCAAAACGTGCCAGAAGGACCAGAGTTCTTCTGGGTGGCTGTTTCTAGTACAGAGTAATCCAGCGGTTCTCACATCCCACCTGTTGCTGAACAATAGCCGTTAGCTGGCTGAGAGAGCACGGTTAAACTTTTTCTTGCAAATATGTGACTAACTGCTTTGATAAATCCAGCAAGAAATTATGGATTAGTCCCAAAATCTGGCTACAGTGATGAACTCAGACCTGGACCTTCAAAAACACATAAAGATTACTACAAAATCAGCCTTTTGTCAGGTGAAAAAAGATAATATTCTGCCCAACAAGCACTTGAAAATTCTCAGTCAAGTTTAAAACTCCAGCCAAGACTGCAACTGAAAAAAAAATAATAATAAAAAGCACTAACTGCTGACTGCAGAATGTGGAAGCATAAACATGTTCAATCAATTACTTTAATATATCGGAGCCAAATGTGAGTAGAACATAACCTGCAGCTGTTGCCAAAAGTCATGAATAAAATTGCGTCAGTATGGATTAGCAAACTGCAATTTACTGAAGGCTTTTAATTTGAAATGTGAGCAATGTCAGTTTTAGGGTCATTGGAGTTCAGGGTTTTTTCTTTTTTCTTTAAGCACGAGTAATTGTAGAGAAATGACAGCAGCCATAGCTTGATAGTTGAATCAAGCTGCGAGCTCGGAAGCTGGTGTCAGAATCATTTATACATGCTTTTCTACACACTCCCCAATGAAAGGCTTACAGCAGCACCCTTGTCTGGGGGACAACCGTGTGTGTGGGGGTGTGCGTGTGTGTGTGTGTGTGTGTGTGGGCACCAAGCGGGTCAGGTCTGTATCAGCTCCCTGCTCGTCTCGTCTCCTACCATCTTGTGTGCAGGCTCCCAGCAGATTAATGATGTTCTTGTGCTTCCCAATAATCTTCATCATCTCCATCTCTGAAATCAGGTCTGACAGGTCTTTTTCTGTAGCATCAGCTGCACGGGGTGAAATGAAATATAAAAGAAGTCATGTTAGAGTAATTAGTATTCATTCTGCTGGTGACGAGGCAAAAGAAAGGCTTCCCGGTTATGACCTTGCTAGATATAAACACCATCACTGTAGCTGTTTAATAACAGAGTGCTGTTTGTTGTTTGTAGAAAGCTCCTTGGGGAGAAGCACTTAAAGCACAAGACAATAAATGCTACTTTCCGTCCATCTTCACTTCTCTGTGGTGTTTAATGAACACCATTTTATGAGATGGCAAGGGTTCTCATAAATCTTTATTCTGCTCTCCCAATTGCTCCATGGCAGGGATCCAGTTGTAGATCCTTCTCATCCAAATTTTTTTTTAATGTCCCTGAAGTCTGGAGATCGCCCCTTTGTGCCCATTTTGTTTTTACACCCTAAAAACTTCCCTTTCTGCAAGATATACATTACCCAACTCATTTTTGTAAATCACAAAAATTACCAGAGAGCTCAGAAAGTTTACAGCACATTAACTCTTTAGCTAAATTACTTACATTTCAACATTTTCACCGCAACCTTGGTCACACGGTTCGGCTTCTCCTTGTCCAGACCCAGAACTTCCCCCATCATCACCTGACCGAAGCAGCCTTCACCCAGAGGCTTCCCGAGAACAAGTCTGCGAAGAGGAGAGGCTTTCAAATGAAGCAACAGCATTCAGCTGTTAAGTGAGTAAAGATTGTTTATACAGCACTTTTACAGGTAAAAACCACAAAGTGCTTCACAGAAGCTACAAAAATAAAAAGTTAACAAGCACTTTTGAAAATAGATTGCCTCAAGAAATAAACAGGAAAGAGGCGCTAAAAACAAACCACACATGGAACAATGTAAAGCAAATAAGATGTTTGTAACTGAAAGCCTATGAAAACAAATTCTATTCAATTTAACAATACTATATTTATCCCAAATGGAAATTCAATGTTGTGGTAACTCGTATCAAAGTATCTGTTATCTCTGGTAGCAGTAGGTCTTTCAGAGAATCTGTAGAAGCTTCTGACTGAAGATAGTGTTGCTGTATTTCAGTCTCATGACATGCTAACAGCAGAGATGATATTACACAGTAACTTCCCCTGGATGATGCCATCAGCACTGCTAATCCACCTTGTTTGCTCTTGCCGCAACTCTTTAAATCCCTGTCTGGCTGTTTGGCTAGGAAACAGGACAAAAAGATGATGAAGTTGTGGATATGATCTTTGTTACTATTGAAGAGATGGTTTGAACTTCCTCCTTCTTTCTGCTATTTAGTCCTGCTCTGCAACAAAGTCTCTTTTCCGACTCTCCTGGGATTTTGGGCTGTGGTTCAGGCATTATTTGAGCTTTTGAGATGCTAATCAGCTGCTCCCAGTTGGAAAATGAATACCTTGTTGCCACAGCTACATATCATAACTGTAAGAAACTAAGAGAGAAAAAAAAAGAAGAAAAAACTGAGAGCAAAAATCATTCCAGTTACGCAGGGAATAATTTTTCAAACATGCAATGTCTCAAAAATAAAGAGCTAATCCAACAAGCTGCCACCTTGAGAGACGCAATTCCAGAACTGCAAATTTCTAGAAATTGGTTTTAGATGCTGTTTAAAAGAAAAAGTCCAAAAGTTCCAAGACAATACAAAAGTGGAGAAAGGATAACAGAATCAGGCTAGACTTGTTTCCTCTGGTCTAAACAAGCTTTGACCAGATGATCTCAGAAAACATGAGAATATGTCAAGATTTAAGAGGCTATAACTGCTCTAAAATTTTTCTCTGTCTTCTGTTTGCTGAGAGTTGTTTTAACCTGACTGGAGACAGTAAATCTCCTTATTCAAACATGTACAATTTCTGTCGGAGCTCCCCGGGCATGAAAGCGCAGACGACAATCTCCAGCTCAGTTGGCGAGACGACGGATTCAACAATGGTTAGAACATGTGCAGCAGGTAGCGTCAACGACTACGCTGAGCACCAACCAGACAGACAGGAGCCACCACAAATTCAAAGCGGAACGAAGACCTACTTGTCTCTGGGGATCTCCCAGCGTGGATCCTGTGGTAGCTCATATTCAGATACTCCTGTCAGCATCGGAGTGCCACTGGAGGAGAGGCGGGAGGGACGAACCAACATCACTCCAGAGTGGATAGAGGAGCTCGAGTCCACAGACACCTAAGGGAAAGAAGGGGGACATTACTCCTCTCAAAGTGGCACACACACAGATATGAGCAATTAACCCCTGGTGCAATTACTGCAACAAAAAAGAAAAATAAATAAATGGAAAAGTCTCAGCAGTCTTCCTATACGTACCTGATGTAAGACCTATAACGCATATAAAGAGTCAATGCGTTTGGAAATGTGTGATTTCGCTAAACATAATGAATGAAAGCTTTGAGTTTATAAGACAGAATGAGCCACCGCCAGAAGGAAAGATGAAAGAGTATAAATATGGCAAACCCCCTATCTACTTTCTGTTACCTGTCTGCGCAGAGGAATGCTTTTGGCCAGCTTGTGGACAGCCAGCTGACTGTTGAAGTCGCTCTTCTTTGAGGAGGCCCGAATCTTGAGGATGATCACGATGGTGATCATGATGGCGATTAGAAAGAAGCCCACACAGTAGATCACCACCTCCAAGTAGGTGTTGCTGGACGGGGGGTACGGTGTGACAGCTAGATGTGCAGCGGCATGACAGAGGAGCGGGGAGAAGCAGGGTAAGCTGTCATGAATCAGCTAAAAGTACAAATCAGGACAGAATGGGCTCACAGCAAGGAATGACCAATGCTGTTACACACGTATATACAAAAATAATAATAAATCAGCAATGTCGTACAATGTTTAAAAGTCAGACTCTTTGAACTGTATGGGACAGAAATTCAGCACATTTCACTCTTTCCAATCAAACTGAAGTCATATTCTTCAGATGTTCTGGCAGCTTAGAAAATAGAAAAGCAATTGTTTCGATCTTGCAAAAACATCCATGCCTCTTTTTCACACATTTTCTCAAACAATAAACTTCAATGCAAAATAGAACATATTTGTGAAGTGGAAAGAAAAGGATGCCAGGTTCTCAAAAATGTTTTACAGATAAAGACCTGTAAAGTGTGACACGGTAAATGTGTATCCTTAGCATGACACGATCATTTCCAAAATCCATCGTTGTAATGGCGTTTTTTAAATTTTTGGTTATTTCATTCAGTTGCAGTTTAAAATGAACATGTTGAACAAAAGGAGTAGTTGGAGAATAATAATAAAAAAAAGATCAGGATGATGATTTAGTTTGTTTTCCAAAACAAATCAAGCCAAAGTTGACTCTCATCTGACCAAAGCAAACTTCTCCATATTTTTACATGGCTTGTGACAAACAGCAAAAATGACCTTTGAAACAACAACAACAAAAAGGTAAATATCTGATATGTGAAGTGTTAAGATAAAAAGGTTGGAAAATAGTTTTATAAATTAACCTTGATGGTGATGTTTAAGCTGGATGCATATTGGGAATAAATTACATGCGCGAGGGCTGGATTAACTAATTAATTTAACACTAATTAACACTGCACTTTGTATTGGTTTAATCACAAAAAGTAACCAGGTGAACTCCACAGAAACATACACATAAAGTTCAGTTGCTTCTTGATTTACTGAGGCCATTTGTCCATGAACGCTTACAGTTCCAAGGATCTGACTTTTAAACACGTTCATTACATTATAAACAATTATGTTTACTTCATAGTCCACGTCTCATTCTACATAAAATTCAACAAGCATTGTGAGGTTTGTGCTCAGCTTCAATTAAATGACATCCAATTGATTCTCATGCTTCAATTTTAAATGAGTTGTGTGTTGGTTCTGGTAACTCAATGCTCATCACACAATACGTGAAAAATAAATTACAGAAAAACTGTATTTAGATTAAAAAACAAACCCATCAAATTCAGATCTTGTTTTTTTCCTCCCACTTGATAAAAGCACCAACATTTATTCATACCAGTAGAAAGGGTGTAATAGGTTGCACGTTTCATCAAACAAAACAAACAAAACAAACAACAGTAATAATTTAGTTTGAGAAGCAGTCACAAATTTGGAGTGGTTGCGAAAACAGCTTTTCTTTATGTTTTGTTCTACCGATGAACAGCGCTCATAAACTCTTAAAAATGAAATAAGATTTTGTGGAATAATACATTTCAGTTATTGTTATTTCAGTCTGTTGTAAAGCACAATTATTTTGAGGTCACAGTCATTAGGAATGGAAGGGGTTAAAAACTTAGGCCTATTTTTCGGTTGTTGTTCATTAGGGATTTGCTTTTGCAGCTAAGCGCATGCTACCAGGTCGAGATCTGGATAACATTGTAGCCGCAGTAAAAGCCAAACCTAAAGCATTGGGAGGCAGGATTTACATACAGTAATTAAAGTATATCTGAGTCATATATTCAAAACCACTTGTGAAAGGACACCAAGAGGAATCGCAAAAAATTAGTATTTTTGCTCTGATAATAAGCAATTAAAAAATCAAAGGTTAAACTATGGTGTGGCTTGTGGTTTTCACAACGGCCCTGCTGTAAGTTAACCGTCTGGTTATAGTTTGTCAGTTTTAAAGACAATTGAATTGTAGGTTGCGTTAATAAAAGTAGGTCAAAACAGGGTGTGTTTTTTTCTCATATTGCAGCATCTGGAAACAGAAGTTTGATCCAATAAATAAAATAAATCACTTGCATTGAATTAAATCTCAAACCATTAACTACACATGGAGCAGCCTGATGCAAATATCTATGCATCAGCAACTAAAACTATCCTATGAAAGCTATTAGAATCCTGTTTGCAAAACTCTTGCAATCAAAACTGTCTGTGTATTCCAAATTATGTGAACAGCATCAACTCACTCTTGTGGCCTCACCATCTCTGGAATCATAGGCCAAACTCAGTTTCTCTTGAAGGAATGAATTCAAACCACCGGCAAAAGAAACTTTTCACACAACTGACCACTGACAAATTCTCAGACTTGATTAGAAATTAGTAACAAAATAGCTAAACTTTACAGTCTTATTACTGACAAAATGAATATATTGAATAATAAAATGGGAATAAAAATCAGATTAATGAGCGGACGAGGAAACGGGAGGCAGAAAGGTTAGGGTGAAGGGCAAAGAAGCCAATGAGCACCAGAAGCGCTGAATTAAATTATTCTGGATCCCCACTGTCCAACATATGGCAAACTCAAAACGGCAAAGCAACAAAACAAGAATATCACAGCATAAAATCAGCAAACCATGAAACAAGCATGTAATAGAAAGACAATTTACAACAGCCTTTAATTTAAATGCCTAATGCAGCCTACAAAACAGAATGGTCTTACTTTGAGTTGAAGTCAGTCAAGTCAACCGCAATGTCCAAAAATCCCAAAATTGAAAAAGGAAAAAAGCTTGTTCTCTTCAAACATTAGGGGTAAAGCTAGTGTCCCAGCTGCAAGTTCTCAGCAGAATCTCTAGTACTTGAGGTTAGAAAACCGAGGAAAGTACCCTTCTTGTCGACGCATGGAGAGGTCGCTAAGGCAGGTCTCCACAGGAAGACGTCCGAAGAGACATTCATGTCTCTATGGGAATGCAGAAATGTGGGTCACGCAGATCGCTTTCTAGAAGTTCTCCAGTGAACACTTTGAACGTTTGAAACAAATCTTCTTCCTGGCCAGCAGGTTAGAAGAAAAAGGTTCAGAGCTCTTGTGCCTCCACTGGGTTAGTGTCCAAGGGGTAATGGCGACGCATTAAATGATGGTTCTGCCTTATGTAGACTTCTGCGTCGGCAAGAAAGTGACATCTCACTATGAATGTGTTCGTATAGTCCACTGGGAAAATTGTAATCCATCACTATACTATATATATATATTCTAGGATGACAAACTTGGAAAAACGTGACACCAAATCCCTAAACTGAACTATGAATTTTGTGAAGCGTCCCAATTCTAATAGTCATAACTACAAAAACGCATTGTTCTTTCTTTCTTTCCAATTTAACATTAAAAAACTATAGATCCACAAAGAAGTTAAAGCATGACAAGAACTTATTAATCTTCAGCTTGATCAGCCCTGACCGCTTACTGAAAACTCAAAAATTGGATGTTTTCCAAACAATGAACACTCTATAACTAGACGCCACAGGGTCCTTTAGTTTTCATTGGGGCTTAAATGATTAATCGTATAAAAGGACACAATCAGAGAAGCAATTAACCCAAAAAAGAACAAAAGATGTATACATTTTGCATTTAAAATAGAAAAAAATCATTTGTCTGTAAATATTTTCTACCCAGAACTGAAGTATTTTTGAGTTTTGTAAAATAAATAACGAAAAAAGCTACTCTATTAACCCAAAATATAAACAGATTAGTATAGATGTTAAGTAAAGTGGAAAGGCTGAACTTTTCCCATTTTGATGTTGGAAGATTTTTTTAAGCTGCAGATGCATACTTTGCTACAAATGATCAAGTATACACTAGATTAGTGTTATTGCATTTTGGTAATGTTCATTCTCTTAGAGGAAATTGTTTATTTGCACCTTTTAATGCAATGTGTAATATTGTAAAAAAAAAAGGCTCAAGTGGTTAAATAAACATCTGCAGGATGTGCCATTTTTTAAATTCACTTAATCAATAGAACAATAATTACTAAAATAATCAGTTGTGGTCCTAGTTTTCATCATCTGTAATGGAAGATGTTTAATTTTGGAAATGTTGGAAGTTTTCTGTTTTATCTAAGAGGTAAGGTCAGATCATTTTCAAGGAAACACACATACTATCTTGGTAGTGACGGGTTTGTGGACTATGCTAATTGTGAATACAAATTTCTTAAAATTGTTTAAAATATTAAATCTGCAATAATTTTGTTTTCATTTGAATCGGAAAAACCTTTATTTACAACTACTTTCACATGCTAACAGCAGGTAGGACAGAAAAACAGCTTGAACGCTGTTCTTTAATCTTTTCATCTTAGTTCTAACAGAGGTGTTGTCTTCTGTAAAGGACAGATTACCGCTACTTTTGCAGTGTAATGACCCCATGTTGAGATGTGCAACTCAAACAAAATATACTGTCTGAAGTGCAACCATTACACCCCTAACCAACACCAGCAACACAAATGAGTTACACCTGTGAGAAGGCTGACTGACAAGCAGCTTGATAATTGGAGGAGGGCCCATTCCAACATCCTGAGGAATGAGACGCATCCTTTGCAGCGAGCCAATTATCAAAGCCAGCCACTGTGCTCACAGCAGGAAATGACATCAGCAATACATGTCATTTGAAGCGCTTGTCAAGGAAAATCAGCCTGATACAAATTTAAATGCAAACACCCGTTAAGTAGCAGAAAGAAAGAGAGTTCAAAGTGAAATCTGACCAAACAACCCCTACTATAAACTATTAAATGTAATTCTAGGTGACATCTCACCCTTTAACAGTATTGCTACTTTCTCAACAGCTCTTGGGGTGTTTGGCATTTGCAGATTTCCCCCAAACAGAAGAGACAGCAGAGCATGCCTCTCGTGCTCTGCCCCATCTTAAGAGTTAAGATGGAGCTGGAGTCATGCTGAGCTCAAAGGGAGGCTCCGGCTTCCAAACACATTTGTCACTGGAATCGTCGTCAGACAAGACTCGATTCAGGCAAACGTGGAGGAGGACAGCCAGGCTTGAGATGGAAACATTTTTAAATGATTTAAAAAAAAGTGTAAGAAAGAGAGAGACAGAACCACTGATACCTTCCAAGACCGTCAACCATGCTGAGTTATGAGAGAACCCGATAGAATTGCCCGCCAAGCACGTATACTCCCCAGCGTCATCAAAAGAGACATTTCTCAGTTGAAGGACTTCCATTTCCTTGTCCGTGGTGTTAACGCCAGCAGTCTAGAAAATAAAGGAAGTAGACCCAGCAAGGCCCAAGAGGGGAGAAGGGACCATGAGTTTAGGATTCTGAAGGGAAAAAAAAAAATAGAGAGGCGTGTACTCCTCCTCAACACAAGACCATCTACCAGAAAGGTGACACACCCAGAGACCCAACAGGGGGCTCTGTCAGGAAGAGCCCTCCAGTATCTGTTAGTGGAAAAAGGTTGTTAGGCTGAGTCTGCACTGTTGAACCTCGCTTTGGGCCACACCATCACCACTTAAAATACCTTCGTCTCATCTCTGCATGCAAGAGATGGGCATGGAAGACTCCACAGCAGAACAGGGCGCACTTAGGACTCAAAACAGACAATTGGGAGGTATGGAAGCAGATAAGCAAAGGGTCACAATTAGAGGAGGAAAAAAACGAGAGAGGGAGAGACGGAGAAAGAAAGAGAGAAAAAGTTTGTGAGCCGTGTAAAGAGGACTTTGAAGGGCAAGGGAGCAGGAGTAATAGAAGAAGGCAGGAGAGGCCTTATTAGGAGGGCACCGAACAGGCATGAGGCAGAAATGAGAGTGGGTCCGACATCAACCTGAGACTAAACACTTTCAACTGTTCTGCTGGGAATTTTCCATAGCGTCATTTACAGTCAGGATCACTGAGGAGAGAGGGAGGGCGGGCAGAACGGATGGAGGGAGGAGAGAAACAGCTGAGCTTGTCTCAGGTTCTAAGTTTTTCCAGGTGGTCCTAGAGACGCCTCCTGTGTGCTGTCCCTGCGCTGCTGCGTGGTGGTTACCTGAGGGGTCATATTTGATGACAGTCAGCCATGCCGACTGATTGGCCTCTCCTATATAATTGGACACTTTACATATATACTCTCCGCCCTCCTCCTCAGTCACATTGTAGAGGGTGAGCATCTGAGCGTCCGAGCTATTGACCCCCGAATGCTAGAAACAAAAACATGTCAGGTGCAGCACAAGTAAACAAAAACTGTAAACAATACTGACCGCTGGATAGCGTAACAAGAATCATTTCAGACGCAAGCCAATCAAACAAATACTCATTTCATAGGCAATTCTGGGATCACCCTTAAACAGTATTGTTAAATACTGATGAAGAATCGTCCACAGGGTTCCTACACATTGTTCAAAGTCAAAGTTCAATACTTTCACTGCAAAAACACAATCTTTCCAAGTATTTTTGGTCTACTTTCTAGTTCAAATAACTTAGTACTTCATTTCAAGGTTACTAAGATATTTGAATAAGAAACTAAATCAAAAATTCTTAGTAAGATTTTGTATTTTTGCCGTGTTTCCAGACAGTTCATTCCCTTCAAGCCTATTTTGACACTTTAGAAAAACAAACTTTACTACAGGACTCTTCCACAAAAAAACACATGGTCGATATCGCTACAGCGTGAGGACGTAGCTGGAGGAAAAGACGGACAGACAACTAGAAAAATTGATAGACACAAATGGATGGACAGACAAAAGAATGGGCAGAATAATACATTTTGAGCAAATGGATGGATAGCTCTACAAACAGATGGAAAAATAGATCAACAGATAGATGGAAAAAATAATGGATTAACTGATGACTTTTAGATAATGGGGGGGCAAAAGAAGTCTGGAAATGCTAACATTTTTTGATAATTAGTTTTTTCTTTCTCCAAGCTCGTCTATACTTTAAAAATAGTCTGATTTCATACTTTCAGAAATGGCATAGGAACCCTGTATCCATCATACAAAACTACAAAATATTTTTATGGAAGAAAAGCCTACTTGGCTCCTACCTTCAGGATACGAACATAGGGCAAACCATCAGGTCCAACACGGCTTCCATTGACCTCGATGTGTTTCAGCCACTGAATATGAGGCTGGGGGTCGCTGAACACTTTGCACTCGAACTCCACATTGGTGCCCACCACTGCGGTGCGATTGGCTGGCAAGCCGGCCTGCAGGATCGGCCTGTGGGGAGAGCGTTCTGCGACACGGCAGAGGGGCAAAGAAATCTTAGTTTTGACTTTTGGCGCACAGTGAGGCACAGACAGTCGACCTTAAAGGAAAATAAATGTTTATGTAAAATACACACGGCTGACTGATTACCAAATACGAGATAAATGAAAATCACACAGAAGTAGATACAGTAACTGGAAAAGGCAAAAATCTAACTGAAGACAAGGTTCACGGACATACATAATCTCATCTTACAGAGATCACGCTTCACTATAGATTTCTAAAGATTACATGTGATTGACCATATTAAAGTGGAAGAAAAATAACCTAATGCTGGTTTTTAAAAACATTTTACAAATGAAAAAACAGAAAAGTGTGGCATGCATATGTACTCCAGCAAACTATTGTGAGAAACTTGTGAAAGGATATCCTCAACATCTGACGCACCTCATACATTAAAAGAGATACTCAAACGTATATAAACTGTTGAATTTGAGGAAAGTTACAAAAATCACCTCTAAAAAATTTTCTCGCCAAGTTTTCTGGCATTTAGCAAATAGAAATAATTTTGGCAATTCTAATTAAGCTAAAACAAGAAAAGTTGGGTCGGATTTAACTTCAAACAGTGAAAAAAAACAAAAAAAACAACTTATGTCTTTTTATTTGGTGTATGTAAAAATCTGGTTTTAACTGTAACCTGCCCACCAGATCACATCTGCACATGCACAGTTAATAATAGTCACTCCGTCGTTGCCTACTCAGCGACTTTGATATTTAGCGAACAAAAGAAAAAAGAAAAGATTTCTAATTGGGCAAAAAACTGCAATCAGTGCAACCTAATATTTATGTGTCAAAGTCTAGACCTACCTTCAATGAGGAATCTCTAACAAGACTTGAAAATATTCAAAGATGTTTCCTACACAATCTGACTGAGTTTGAGTTATTTATATATAGACCTAACATGAAATAATTTAAGTTGTGGATTTAGTTAAAAGTGGTTCTGAGAAGTACTAACAAATTTCAGCAAATATATACCACATAGTTAATTTTAATAAGTGTTACCACATAAAATCTGAATAAAAGGTTTTTAATGTGACAAAAGAGAAACAAAAACATCAAGGAGTTTGAATACAGTTATTTTTTTTTTAATTACACGCATTTAAAATTCCCAGACTGCTTACTAAGGACACCAACGTAAAATGAAGCTCTCTTGTGGCTCCACTTCAATAAAAAAAAATGACTAAGGTAAACACACAAGTAAAGAAACCGGACGGATGTCAACTGTGCAGGCCTCTGTGACAGAGAGGTACTCTGGTACTTAGTAACCTCTTGTGACTGTACTTTCTCCATACCGAACCAATCCAAGAGCTCATCAGGCTCTAAGCTTCTACTTAAGCTGGAAGGGGAGATTTGGGAGGAGGGGAGCCCAGGAGACGGCAACAACGGAGGAAGTGGGACTGATTTATAACGCGAGTGGTGTAAGAGCGAGTCAGAGAGCAGGCCCATAAGGAGTAATCACTTCTCTGCTCTACCCGCATCCATCACTCAACACGTAAACACGACTGCAGTTTATCAAAACTGTGACTGCGTCTCTGTGCTGTCCGGAGCACGCTTGATAGGCTAATCGATTTATAGAACCGGAGCAACAGGAGTGGTAAATCAAAGATTAAGATATTACCGACTACATCCAGCTGATAGGTATGATTGATGCTGCCATACTGGTTTTCCACCACACAGGTATAGTTTCCTTTATCAGAGGGTACGACCGACTCCATGATGATGGTCCACACATGGTCCCGTAGCTGAAAGAAAGGGAAAAGAAATATTCAACTGATTACTATTTAAAAATACTTTAAAATAACAAAGATGCTTTACTCAAGACAGTACTAAATGTTTAAAAATGTTCAGATTCATGTTCTAAACAACCAAAAAAGAAAAAAAAAACCCCACAAAAAACAGGAAATTTGTACGTCTTTATATGCGTGTGCCCCAACCTGTCTTATTAGCACCAACTGATGTCTGGCTCCTTTTTCCAGGACATGTTATAATTTTTCTTCCATAAATCTGCCAAGACCGGTAGTGTGTGATTAGCCAGCAAACCTCTAAGGCAATGGTGACATCAAACATCCATATACACAGACTGAGCCATACAGTCTCCCTCATTTAGCTAAGAAATGCGATGAAGGAGTCCAGCTGCCTGCTGCCAGATGTGTTGTGCTTGGCTTCATATACATGTGGTCTAAATTATTCCATCACTCCTGCACGTCTCCATGCAGACGATATGAACAATAGGAGCAATGCCATAAAAGTGAGAGAGTGGGACGGATGGCAGACGTCCTTTGGTTGTTTATGCAGACCTTTGCACCATAACCCAAAGTGCAAAACAACAACAAGAAAAAAGGAGGTGAAGCAGCCAGGTGGTTCAGTCCGCTGGCCGCCTTGTTCAAGAGTTTAGGGGGAGCAATCTAAGATGAAACTTCTAAATATGTCCCAGCTGGAAATGGAGATTTCTGGGGAAGCAGGGAAGCGAGGCCCCAGACTGGATTAGCCCTCACCATGACAGGAGATGGTGATGATTACTTCTTACACTGTGAACACGCATTCTACACCTGTGCATGAACAACTACTTTATGTAGTTCTTTCCTAAAAGATATTACAACAAAGTGGGTTTTTTCCATTATCATAATGTTAGATAGGCGAGCAAATATCTTTTTTTTATAGCAGTTTTCACTTTTAATGTGTTGTCTCTTAACACAAAACAGCCACTGATGTCAGCAGATTGTGGTCATAAATAGTTTTAAAAATAAAATCAGCCCATGTTTATTTTTGCTCAAAATAAATAGTGGATTGTTTTTTGTTTTTTCCTTTGTGTCTGAGCTAAATGACCTACCCGTTATGTAGCAGTATCTTAACCTCCTTTTTTACCCATCACATGTGCAGTATTAGCACAAGCTTGAAGATGTTAAACGATATAAAAAGATAAAAAAAATAACTGTAGGCGGACATATAGAGTTTGATTGGTGTAACAGAATTTGTCATCTGAAAAATGTTTTGACAACTGACTTGTTTAGAGCATTTTACCCTCATAAGTGAAACATGCGCTACATATGTGTAACAAAACAAACAACTTCTGTTTTCATAAAGTCAGTGTATGACTCTCTTAAAAAGAAGTCTCTTCTAGTGACATTTATTCATAGAAATGTGCCTGTGGGCATCAGAGTAATGATGTTAATCTTAAAAAGAGAATTTTTGTCATAAATTGTATATCTCCTTCGGTAACGTCCAAGGAAGACAAGGAAAAGACAACTCCATTTGTAGTTGTTTTCTTCCTTATGTAGAAACACGAAAATTAATACAACTATTCCTAAACAACAAGCTCAAAAGCAACAAAAAACACTGGTTAAATAAAACTAAATATATGCAAATAAAGGCTCAATCCTGTTCTGAAATGTTGAATAAGTAACAGGAATGTCTTTAAAAAGGTGATGATGATGATGTCGTTTGCAGTAGTGAGGTACAGACCACAAATCAAACCTGCTGCGCCCGCTAAGTAAATCCAGAGACTGGCATGAATTGTTTTAGTAAGCCTAACAATGTTAAGTGTGTCAAAAGTTACTGCTGTATTTGAATACAGGCAGGCTATAAACGAAGAGACCGGCAGAAACTCTAATCACAGAGTATAAATACAGAAGGTGCGGTGGTAAATTTACAACTGCATGGATGTAATTACAGAGAGGACGATCACTGACACCTGGAATGAGGACAGCCAGTGCTATTCTTCACCCAGCCGGATGGCTAGAATTGCCCACCTGGAGGTATAACTATGCCACAGCATTCCTTTTTTGGGGCATTGGGTTTCAGCTTGCATTGTTTCTCAGGTCAACGGTGAAACTTGCCACTGCTGTTCACTCTCGGAAAGCGTTTCTTACTCCAGGGTAGGGGGTTGTGATCAAATGTGGAGATGACATTACAGACACATCCTCACTTTTGGTGACGCTAGTTCAACTGAACAATGCTCAAGAGTCCGCAGGAAGCACTTAAGAAGATTTAGAAAAATTATTAACCTTGAAGCCTCCGATGCGATGGTCCCTTTTGAACTCCTTCCCGTTCTTGTACCATTTCAGAGTGGGAGATGGGTTGCCGCTGGCCTGGCATCGAAACTTCACCGTCTTACTGGCTGGAACGGCGTGAAGCTTTTTCTCCATTTTCTCTGGATGAGCCCATTGTGGTGCCATTGCTAATTAACACAAAAAGAAACATTTTTTCAATTTGCACAACAGTATAAAAAATAAAATAAAAAAAAATCCCAAAGAGAAAATGCTCAAATTAGGGAAAATCAATGCACACAAAAACAGGCCTGTAACTAAGACTCGGGATTCTTTCCAGATGAGATATTTTACACCCTACAATGAAAAGAAATAGGAAGGTAGTAGTTTGAGTCTTCAGAAGCACTGGGTATTTCTGACTGGTGGGGTATTCTGTGGATTTTACTTTCCCCAATATGTCTACATCGGTGATGGCACTTTCAGCTCTCAAGAGCCGCATGCTTTAGATACACACACCTTTTAACTTGCAGGAATAAATGTGATTCTATACAATCAAACTGTTCATATTCAAACTGCCACTGGATGAAATGCAATTTTCTACATGAAAAATTTTCTATTGACATCTGATTGATATCTCAGCACCATCGTACTTTATTCTGACAAGGATTGTTGGATCATTTACCATTAGATTTCTGACGACTCCGCCATCAAACCAACCCACCAAAAAGAAAAAAAAACAAAAACCTGAAGGGAAACAGCCAGTAGAATAAAACTGTGATGTTTAAATTTCATTGGGATATGAAAGAGAGAGAAAAGGAGAAGGAGAGAACAGACTCAGGGTCAGCATTCTTCCCATACTTGGCAGCTGCCAGATTCTTAGTGGGCTGAGTGGACGGTAGCAACGAGATGAGGAGGCCGCAGTGTCTTTATTGCACTGATGACAAATTGAGGGACATCTGAGGTTAACCACGATTAATCACCACAGGCATATTAATAACGTAAAAGCTGTCATTGAGGCAGCAAAGAGCCTCTGATTCAGAGTGAAATCATTCACCCAAATTATGCTTTGCTCAAATGACATGTCTGTAACCGTTACTCAGAAGCTCGTTTTGGGTGAGTCAGTCATCCACCAGTGGGTTTGGTAAATATATACAGCCACTTACGCATCAGCTTTTCACTGGTCAACAGTTTATTTTCCTCTGATGAAGACTCTTCCTCCTCATCATCATCTTCAGATGAGGCCGAAGCATCAACTAGAGAAGAGAGGGAATTAATTAAGGCAATGTTACATACAGAATGCATAAGGCAGTTTTGCCAGATATAAAATAAAGTCAAAGATAACATCTAAAATGTTATTTAATCCCAGTTTATGTTGAGGTTCAAAGGAAGAGGAGCACTATAAAATCAAATCAACAAGTAAAACACTTTCAGTCTACAACAGCATCTACAGTCATCGAGGTTTTCAAGTTTTCAAGGTGCCTAAATAGGGATCATGTAGAACATTTTCCCCATTTTCTGCAGAAACCAAAAGTACTAAATCTGTCAAACAACTTGCAGCACATTTTCCCCCTATGTGAACACCAAAAACTTCCGTTTTCACATCTTTTACCTGTGACATTAAAGTAGACGCTCTGGTTGCCAAAGGTGGTGCACACGTACAAGCCGGAGTCGGTGGGCTCCACCGCCTCGATCTCCAGCTGGCCGTTGCGAATGCGCGTGTGTTCTCCGTCCACGACGACGACATGGTCCTTTGTCCAGTTGACAGTGTGGGACGAGTCCTTGGGAGAGCAGGTCAGATCCAGGCGCTTCCCGGGATACAGGGTGAACAGCTCTGCCTCCACAGAGACTGCACAGGAAGCACAACATGGTTACCGGCTGCACTGATCAAGATCACTTTAGTCACCTGCAGAAGAAGTTCAAAACACGGTGTGTGCTCAACTTTGAAATAATATGGACTCCCAACCATGCCTCTGTGCATGCAAACAATAAGGCAATCATACAATAATTAACTGTGTGTGATGAAGATACCTATTTTGCAGAAAAATACTTTATCTGCACTGTAAACCAAGATGGGTTTCAAACAAAATACTTTCTTTATGTCTATTTACCACTTCTTTATAACCTGTCCACATAATTAAATTGCATCTCAAGTTCGTCAAGGCTCCATATCAGATGAAAAAAAAAGGAGCTCCTTGGGAAAGAGAGGAGAAATTCAATTATGGGAATGAAAGGAGGAGAGATGTCACGAAGAGAGACACCTGAGCCCCAGTTGTTCTAAATGACTAAGCAGACCGCTAGAAGGAGGGATAAACCAATTATACTGACACATTGTCCATCACGGCGGTGTTGTTTGTCTTGTAACAAAAGGTAGAAAGAGCATCACTGACCAACCTGCTGACAATTCTTGCTTTAGGATTGCACTTCTTTACTTAAATACTCTGGATAAAACCACTCCTAGACATTATTTATCATATTGAACAATTTGACAAAATAAATAAAGCAAAAAAAAATCAACTAGCAACAATTTGTAGGTTGAATCTCACTTCCCTCCCATTTCACTCAGCTCTGTCCCCCTAAGGCGGCACTAAAGCCCAGCCGTTCTTTTTCCCGGTTACCAACACGGCCCCTTTATCATCATCCCAAAAATTTAATTAGATAATCAAATACCATAGTCGTAAACAATCCCCCAGGATGAGATTACTCTGAAGCGTTTCCAAAGTACATTGTGTGATTCTTCTTGAACACGTTTACCCCTGATCAAAACCAGAGAGCACATGTATACAGAGAAAGAAATCAAAAACATGAGGAAAACATCCGCAAGCCAGACTAATCCCTCCCACCATGACAACAAAGGACTTCAAACAATACAGAGGAAGAGGGAACGGGGAGAGCAGGCCAGTGAGCATGTGCACAGGAGCGAGTAAGAGCGGGGCCTGCAGTGGCAGGTTCTAGTGCCAGTTGCTATGGTGACCCCACTTGGGCCTAGTAAAGGTATTTCCTGGATCACATATGTCTGACAGGCCCTTAATCCCAGCAGGAAAAGGGGGCCAGAGGGTAGGATCAACTTTCTCCTCAAAACCAGAACCGGCGCAGGGAAGGAGGAAGAGGCAGACTTTAGGCTGCTCTATGTTAGGCAGTTACAGGGAGAAAGATTACAAATTAGATCACACAATTGCAAGTTTAAAGGCACCATCCACTCAAGAACAACCAAAATAACTACAAGCTGGACAGGTCTGAAAGAAACTTATTCAGGCACTGATAGAGATCTGCTGAAGGGAAAAAAAAACATCACAATCTCTGCTAAGCAGACATACTCTTGTTTCAATAACTGGCCTACATTATAATATTTATAGTTAAGTCTAATATTAACCACCCAATTATCAGATTTAGGTGGAACTTAATCTTTTGATTTGACCAACATTTTTCCTCTGGTTGAGAGTAATAATTATGTTTTGGATTAGGAGGATGGCAAAGAGGCTTTCCAGATAAAGAACGTGAGCAAATGTAAGAATTTTCCTATCAGTCCCATCAACACCAACAAAGATATTTAGGAAAACTGATTTTCTAGATTTATTTGCACTTCTAGTCAACAAATAAACAGATGTTTAAGAAGGTTTTGTTAAAGAGGAGGCGTTGTTTTTGTGCATCCAAGCAGATTGGAAAATCAATAAAAATTGGGATTAAGAAAAAAAAGAATTTGATGGAGAAGTTCACTTTGAGAGTGCGCAACGTTGCTTTCTGTGCTAGTAAACACAACAAGTGGAGCTGTTTTCTTTAATACGTTTTTCCACATCTGTCTCGTTTGGTCTGTTTCCATGACGCTTCAAATGAAAGCTGGAAAAGGTAATGCCTGAAAGAAAAGGGTAGACATTGGCAATGAAAACCAACGCTCGTAGCACTTAAATCTGAATCCTTGCAAACGATGTTGGTGAAAATGTTGTCCAAAAGGAAGAAATATCTGCATAAAAATGGTTTCTTTAAGTACATTTTTTGTGTTTTAAATGCTGATTTAAACAAAACAAAAACAATGAGTTTCAAGCCACATATTAAACTATTCTAATTTACATAAACCGTAAGAAAATGACTTGTGGGTAGAAGAAAAGGAAACGTGTTTCCATATTTTACCAGTCTCCAATATACACTCGCTTCCAGTTTATGCAAAACATTCTTTGTGCACTTCTTTTTGTAAATACTTAATTTGATGCCAAGATTAATGATAAAAAAAATAAAATAAAAGTGGTTCAAGTCTCAAACGTATTTCATTTCATATTATTTGAGTGGAGGGTAAGATAAAAGGTTTTTATGGACCGTTTTATGTTTCCCAGAAGGATCCCAGGATTGCTTGCACAATTTTAAATGGTTTGAAATAACATAAGTGACCTGGGCATAACCATAAACCCAAAGACTGTGACAGCTGTCAGATGTATTTTGTCTGTATTCTATGGAGACACAACTGATAAGGCAGCATCAATTTCCCAGCTGTTAATCTTGACTCCAGGTGTCATAAAACACCCATAAACCCGTGAAATTGACTTCTTCCTTTATTAGAGGAGGATCATTCGGCGTTAAGAGACTGTCATCTCCAAACAAGAGCAAACTGTGACAACACTTTCAACTTCAAGCAAAAAGTTGATGTTAAAAATCACATCATAAAAGCGAAGTTTTCAAACTTCATGTGAACTGCGGATGTTCTCAGTTAATCTGGCTGCAACTCTGATTGGATTAAAGACCGGTTTCAGAAACAATCCACCTGGAATGCTCCAGGCAGTCAACCATCTATTAAAAGTGACGGACTTCGTTTGTAATCAAAGTAATCACAAAAACCGTGAAAGGCATTTTTGAGCGCAGAGTGTGTAGCGATTGGGCGGAGGGGCTGAAGGATCAACTAATTCAGCTGAACTTTCTCTGGCTGCAACATAGGAAGCAATATGCTAGTTGAATGACCTCTGGGATTTCCTGTACTCATCGGAGTGATGGCAGATTTTAGAAACGTCAAGCTAGTTGACACACTGTTATTGTACATAGAAAAGCAACCTAGCTGCTTTATTATTATTTTTGCTGATATGACTACCTTAGGGTGAAGACAGTGAGTGATGTGCAGGGGAGAACTGATTCGACCAAAGCCAGCGCCAACAGGAAGCAAAAAACTGAAACAATGCGCGATAGCAATCAGCAGAAAATTCAGAGAGAAGGAGAGCGAGGGCTCTTGATGAAAGCACTCCAATGGAGGACCTTTTCACTCTTAAATGAGCCACAGACAATCAGGATGGATTAGCACTTGGGACAGCTACAAGGGTTACTGTGTCATTCAAATGAGCTCGACTACATTTAGCTTCGACATGATGTCTTCAGACGTAGCAAAACCAAAACCACAGATTTTTACAGCCAGATATAATCACTGCAACGTTCAACGCTGAAAAAGAAAAGCAGAGCCATCAGTGAGCATCAAGATATTTTGTCTTTTCAAAAACTGGAAAATACCTATGGTATAAGTGTGGCACAGGAGATGACAATTTCAACAGGTTTATGCTCATTTCATTTTGAATGTAGTCATAGTGAGAGTTTAGATTTTTAAGAAGTTAAGCTACAATACTTAAATTGATATAAAAAGTACATTTTAGTACAAAACATTTTGTGGCAGATTTCCAGGGAGCTCATGCAATGTGTGTGATATAGTTGCTTTGAAACTAGGTTTCATTTAATTGAGGGTACACAATACATCACAATAAAATTACACGTCAGCCGGGCATGATAACACATTTTGCTGGATAATAAATTGTCCCAGAAGTTATTGTGATAAACAATAATACTGTTGTTTTGAGACCATTTTGAGGAGATTTAATGGTAATGGCATATTAATGCAAGAACACATTTTCGAAGATCAATAAACTTTAAATTCTAATGAACATTTAACACTGGAAATGGAAGATATTTTAAATATCCAAAATAAACAAACAAAACAAAAGAAACAATAAATAACATTAATTATAAAGTCTCTGTAAACAAAATTGTCCTTTAAAAAAAAGGGGGCTAGTTGGGACCAAAGCACCAGACTAAAGATTTTTGTCACCCAGTTTTTGGTAGAAAAAGAAAAGAGAGAAAAACAATAAATCATGCAAATTGAGCTCGTGTAAATTTATCATGCGATTAATTGGTTGGTTGCTTATTGCGACAAGTCACATTTTTCGCAATATGTGTATCAGAAAAATTGTCTGGATGCCAATGAATCTTAGCTAATTATTTAAGTACCAAGCATTCAGTTTCTCTATGCTTGGAGTATATTTTTGTCACAGTGGTTGTTTATTGCAGCATCATTTCAGTTCCCAAACAGCCGATGTCAGCTGGGAGCTACATAAATGGTTGTCAAATTGTTTTCATTTATTGTTATTTTATACACATATTTTTTTTTCATTGGATAGTGGTCTCTAGACTACAACTGGAAAGATTAAATGTAATGCATAATGTATCCAGACAAAAACATAATTTATCATTTAAATAAGAATCAGTGAAGATATGGAAAAAAAATAGGTCATATTATCAACCTAAGAGTGGTGGGTTTTTTTTCAGATGGATAGCAGAGAGTTGAGATGAAGATTTCAGAAACACCCAGCAGAAAAGTTTAGGAAGGCTGGACCTTTGTGAATGGCTGTAACTTCCCCTCCCACAACAACATGAATGAACTGAATTTGTTTAACAAAATTTGAATTTGCTCTTTTCTTATGGGAACATCACACAAAAAAGAGCAAAACATTGCAACTTGCATAAAACAAGAGCGTTTCCACATAAACATCTAATCTCTCTGACAAAGACAAAAGTAGCGCAACCAAATGCCTCAGCTGCGATTGTTCGTCGACAGCTGAAGCCATCCGTCAACCAGCAGGGAGGCGGAGGGGACCAGGAGGGGGTGAAGGATTCCCAAGCAAAATGTCAGAGGGGGAAGTGGGAGAGAGAAAAAAGAAAAGAAAAGAAAAAGCATAGATGCACAGAGATAGTACCTGGCCATTTGGCGAGCGAGAGCTGGGTGGAGTCTTAAAGCATCAGACTCCTTTCCTTTCCCCTCCCCAACTTGAGTGAAAATTTATGGCTCACCTCAGAAGACAAACGCTCCTCTCAGAAAACCTAACTTTTAGGATAAGGGAAGGTTTAAAGTAGCACCCTTTCTTTAAAAACACTAATTTATAGTTCCAGAGCAGTAAACTCCTCTTAGTGACAACAAATACCTTTTCATTACAAAAGGAGGAGAGAAGCAGCGGCTGCTAGGCAGTGGAGCTGCCCTCAGGCTACACATGGGAGTCATTTACTCCTCCCTGTCCCACTGCTGCCTTCAACGCAGCCACACCGAGTTAATTTTAAGGAGAGAGAGACCCTCTTGCCTAACTTCAATTATAACGCTGAACTTTATCATATTCTTTTGTTGGTTTCTACTTCCGAGTGCAGAGCATAAACAGCCCATCTACCCACGAGTTCAGGCGGCTATTACACTGCTGGACCGTGGCCAAGAAACACATTTTTAAGGATTTGATTACACCGCCTCTTTCCTCTTTTCAAAGTTCAACTTGTGGAACCGATGAGGCAAAATTCTTTACTGTAAGTAAAAAATAAAAAAAAAAGAAGATAAGATAAAACTCTGCTAGCTAGTTTTGTTGTGAAGTAATCACTAATAAGCTCAGAGAAAACTGCGCTGTTTTCTCTAATGCAAAGTCATACGAAGAAGAAAAAAACAAAAAACAACTGGGGTGGTCAGCGAACAGAAACGCTACAAAGACCGGACTTCTGCGAAGGGCGAGGCGTGTTGGGATTACATTCCTATCCCAACAACAAAGCTCCGCTTATCAATGGACGGCCTCCTTAAGGCCACAGTAAAGATTAGTGAGTCTCAGTGAAACTGGGGCATGGAAAGGAAGCACTGTACAAAACAAAATAAATAAAAGAAGCAAACGTACCTTCATCTGTGTTAGCAGGCCGGCAATGGGTCCTTAAGACTTGGGTGAAGAAAGTCAGAAGCAGAATTACACTTGGTCTCATCAGCATCCTGCTGACGGAGCTACAACCGGCGGCTTTTACACGACTGGAACTCCATTCAGATGCCTGGGACATCAGCTGCACGTCATTCACAGCACAACACTATAAAAATGTAAAAAAAAAAAAAAAAAAGAGAATGAGATCAAACCAATATCTGGAAAACAGTAAAACAAGGATGGAGGATTATCAAAGCAAAAAGACATTTATTTGTATCATGCTACAGGAGTCTTGAAATACAACTCTTTCCAGCTGAAATATCCCAGTAATATGAACTCTATGTTAGACATAAACCAGTTACTGGGATCCAGACCAAGGATGTAAAAAGTTATGGCTACAATACTGAAGATTTTCCATTATATCTCTTCAAAAAAAAAAAAAAAAGAGAAAAAAAGAGAGAGGAAGTCCTTTTTATGAGGTGCCAATGAAAGTGAAGGAATGTCCCGTTTTCTTTGGCTGCACTGAGCTTACTGTGATGCCACACAGCCTGTGGTCCACCTACTGCTGCACACTGCTATTCAGATGGCTTAAAAATCTAACAAAAAACAAAGCAACCAAATCCTTTGTTTTGGAAGCTAGCAAAGGAAAAATTCATCCTTTCAAAAAATTTCCTGTCACCAAAAACTCCAGCCATCACTCTTAAAGTTAGCGCTATTTTACAAACATGGTTAAAACTATGAGCAACTGCGGATATCTTGTTTATTGTTACTGTGGAAAAAGTACATGTGATGATGCTTGGAAACTAATGCGCACCAATTTATTGGCCAATTTATTCCTGAATTTTTGGGAGATTTGTAATCAGCCGATACTTACATGTGAACCCGATCTTATCCACTTTAGCCAATGTACACAAATCAGCCACTGTGCTCTTCTGCTCTCCCGTGAGAGAGGTTTGACTGTGACTGGCCCACCAGGTCATGTCTGCACATTTGCAGTTGACCATATCTACCCCACTGTTGCCAACTCAGCGACTTTCTTGCTATATTTAGCGACATTTCAGACAAAAAAAAAAAAAGTATCGGCCAAAATCAGAATTGGTAGGTCAGACCAGTAATTGGTGCAATCTCTACACCCTTATAGAAAACTCCAAAGAACCAACACTACGGTGTTACTAAACAAATCTTCCAAGTTTGGCCTCTTTAAAGCCATCAATCCGTGCTATTTTTAGGTTTAAAAATGGGATTGGCATACCGTGAGGGCGTAGGGGATAGCGTGACCCATGTTTGGAGGTCTCGAGTCCTCGACGTGGCCGTCACGGGTTCGACTCCCGGACCCGGCGACATTTGCCGCATGTCTTCCCCCCTTTCCTGTCAGCCTACTTCCAGAAAAATAAGGGACACCAGAGCCCACAAAAAGACCTACTGGCGAGGTACAAAAAAAAAATGGGATGGATTGTATTTCTGTGTACCAACTACCAGTACAGTTTCACTACTAAATGTAGCTGCTGTATTGAGGTCACCATTTCATAAAGTTTTTATCTTTTAAAGCAGAACTTGATTTTTGTAACGTTAAGACAGCATCCAATCAGATTTCTAGCTAAAACAAAATTGCATGAACATCTTTTTTCTACCTTATGCTCGTCTCAACTCTAATCTGCTTTGCTTTCTTACAGGCAGCGAATGCATTAAGCAGCCAACTGCAGCATGTTTGTGTACGAAAGAAGGAAAAATAACAAAACCTGGGGAAAATTTTTTAAAATGACAGAATTTGAACTCTACTAATCAATATATTAGATAACTTTAACAGAAGTGGGAACTGTTGTCCATCTATTTTAAATAAACAATGGCAATCATTTCTTATTAATTTGGGTGTAAATGTTGCGGTAATTAATACTTTTCTCACATGGTTGTCATAGCAGCCCATCCACACTATTATTGTCAAAACAGCAAATATTCTTGTCACTAGAGGCTTTCTTTGCCCCCCAAAAAAGATAACATTCTGCTTATCTGTACTTTTTAATGAATGTACAAAACACAGATAAGAAACTGCAGCAGGCTCAGATAGCTTTGGAAAGATAAGGACATGGTTAAGTTTTGAACTTAAAGGCAGTAATTCTACCGCGTTTCCCACTTTGTTTTCAGCTAATCGGGTTACAGGAACTCCTGGTCCCCTCAGGAACACGCTCACATGGGTGACCCCATCATGCCACATCTGCTTGGATCATTACTTCAGCAGCATCTGTCCACACAGCTTAACACTTCGCCCAAACCGACACACATAAACCACTCATTCCCCCGCCTCTTAGAACCGCTTACAACAAATACTACTAATAATAAAAAAAACAAAAAGGGAGACATCCAGCCTGTAGAGTAAACAGAAAGCAAAAGCTGTCGGGCAGTCATTTCCACAATGACGTTTGGTCCCATGACATTTCGAAGAAACTCAAGCCTGAGATCATCCAGAAAATTTAATAACTTCTTCACAAAATCAGGGTTACAAACAGACAACAACAACAAAAACACCCATCTTGATTGACGTTTGCACATAAAGTCCCAGCTCAGAGGCAGCTGTGGTTTCCTTTTGGAGATAATCGCTTTTATGAATGTTCCTCTCTGAAACACTCATTGTGTTCCCCTGAAAACCAATTCAATTTCACTTTCCAAGAATGGCCTAGTGTTGGAGCAGCTGAGCTTGGGTCAAGGAGGGGGGTCCGAAGGGGATAAAGAAGTTTGGTCATCGCTGCTCTGTAAGCTGTGAGTCAATGTTTGGTAACGCTCCAAGAAAAGCGTCTCTACTGCCACACAGGAGGAAACCGCAGCGGAGCAGCTTCACCGGCTCTCCATATTTAAAGTAGAATCTTTAGGGGGTGACAGATTACTTAGTCATGTTCCCCTCCAGTGGGAGCACGAGCTAAATGTGGACACCTGCTACCGTTTCCTGGAAAATACTCATCTTGACCCAAGAGGCCTGTGTGGTTTTGGACCTTAAGACTGAAAGTATAGAATACCTTTCCTGTAGAAGTTCACGTAGGTCCCTCTCTGATGATTATCTGATCATTAATCTTCAAATGGAAATTAGTGGTGAATATTGCAGCATAAAAATGTGCATTTATTTCATCATAAATGCTTCAACACATCAGATTTACATTAATTCAGTAAACAATTTAAATGTATTGTAATGCATATGAATTCATATAAATACTCATATTTGAAATTTGACATGATGAGGACTCTTGAGCTTTTAACAAATATGAGCCAAGAATTGCTTATATGGAACTTTGTATCAACTATGTGATCATTTCTTATTGGAAAAGGAAATTTCTTGGTTTCAACAAGTTGGATTTCATGTGATTTGTTATTTGTAGAAGCCATGCAGCCATTTTTTGCCGATAAGCACTATTAAAAGGAGCTTGAGACAGGAATGTGGCATGTAGTAGCCTGTGCTTTCTTAGCAGCATCCTCTGCTTTCTCTTTAGAAGCAATGCCAACATTTCCTGGAAACTAATAAAAAAAACGTTAAACTTTTGACTTTTTTAAATAAACAAATTCCACTTTTTCTAGATACAAGTTTAAATCTGTGAAAACTCAGAGAGGTCTGCTGTTCGGTGCCTTCAACGTGCAGAAGTGCTAAAAACGAGACACGGGGCTTCAACACAAAGTTTACAAATCTACAAAACTCACATTTGACTGAGAATCCTTTTAGCGGATCACTAATCGGTTTGGTAAGATCCCGCTTTGTCGCCCACCGCCTGAAGCGATCAAAGTATTTCCCTGGACGTCGGCCAGGAATAAAAAGGGGTTAGACTAAACTGATTAGGACATGCATGACACATTTAGCTGCTCTCATTATACAAAGACAAAGGTTACAGGCCTAACCCATCACACAGCCCGCACCATAATTACCATTCACCGCCACCCATGCATAAAATTCCTCAGCTCCCCGATTCTGTACCCCCCCGCATCCCCACTCTTCTCCACTTCAGCCGGGGCTTGCAGCTAGCAGCAACAGGCTGGCCTGCTCGGGGCTGCAGCCCAGTGGACCCAAGAGCATCAGACCATTCCACCCGAGGCTACTGTTTTTACAAAAACAAGACACCTTCGTGCTGCTTCTTCTTTTGATTTGTTTTTTTTACCTTGCAGCCACACAATCTGTAACAGGGGTCCAACACCAGCACCATATCAGGTGTCATGTGATTAGACTGAAATGTAAAGACAATAGCTTACAAGGCATCCGACACTTTGCCATTTGGTTTGCCACTCAAACCTCTTCTTTTTCCGCCATACAAGACAGACACCATTTGCTTAAAATAAAGAAAGGGTAAAGAAATCAAGTCTTAAAAAGGCTGGAACACATTTATGACAAATACGCCTATCAGAAAGAGAAGTACACTCATACACGGTTTATGTTGAACACAATTTATAAATATTAAAACTATTCCTTAATTCTTTTTATATTAGAATTAAATACAATCATACACGAAGTGTATGAGTGTATGTACACCCCTACACTCGGGTATGAGTGTACCCGAGAAGTACACTCATACACGGTTTATGTTGAACACAATTTATAAATGTTAAAACTATTCCTTAAATCTTTTTATACGCTAAAACAACACCACCAACTTTGTACTGATGAACTCTGAGCAGACATGCTGATTCTTCTCCAGACCACACATCTTCTCTCCCTCTCCTTTTATAACACCACATTTAGAGCTCCACATAACATCAAGCCCAGCCTTCATTACAGATGTTACACTGACCAACAGGATCCATCCACTGACATTTTAACCAGGCAGCCTCGTGTGATACATTCTCAGGCAGAAAAGCACCATTACTGTTTGAGGATACGAGAATCAAACTCGTTTACTGTTGTAAAAAAAAAAAAAGAAGAAGAAGAAAGAAAAGTTCGTCAGTCTTTAGATTCAACAGTACTGATGCACAAGTTTTCTTTGAAAAAGTTACAATTTAATGTACAAGCATGGGAGAGAGGATCTAGTGTGGCTGCAATCAAATCCACTGATTTGTATCTTACAAGGCAAAATAAGTGACTTAAAGAAAGACATACTTTGCAAACAAAAGCGTATTATCTCAAGGACAGTCGCTCTTTCTCCAGCCCTCTGTTTTTTAGCAAATAAGTCTCTTTAATAGCATTAACTTAGGCCCGCGGCAAACAATGGCTAACCCCTTTAACAGGTAAACAAACCGTAAAATGAAGCCGAATCAAAGAGAGAGAGAGTAAAACTAGCAGCTCACCTTGGTGGCGGGGAGCTGTGAAACAGCCAGAGTGGGTCGGGGGAACAGGGAAGAGCCCTGAGCTGAGATTGGATGCAGGAAAACTTCCAGGGAGAAAAAGAACTACAAAAAAAAAAAAAAACAACTGAGTATCCAGCCTTTAAAGTTCGGGTCCGTTAACAAAGCTCTGCCGAGTCGAGCTTTAGCTAACAAGTTTGCGCATATCTCAGGCAAACTTCTGCGATGGACGAAAAGAATGTGGCCCCAACTCAGGGCGAAAAAACACACACACAAAAAACTGGTTAAAAAAACATTTTTTCTTTTTTTTTTTTGTTTTTGGTTGTTGATGTTTGTGAATTCAGTAACTTAAGTTCGGCTTGTTATTCCGTTTAGAACATTTTTGCTGCGTCTTACCTAAGCTAATCAGGTCCGAAGAAACTAAGCGAGAGCAGGTTTTTTTTTTTGTAGTCCCTTTATCCCAACACGTCTCGCACGCGATGAAATCTGCGCTCCTCACTTGTAGAGACTGAAACTTCTCCAACTGACGCCAACGAGACACCCGGGAAGAAAAATCCGCTCCGTGTTGAGCTGTTCAGAAGGCAAAGTAGCTCTAAAATTATTCCTGAGAAATATTACTTGACCCGTTCCTGGCAGATAAATGCTATTCCACAAAGAGAGAGTCCCGGGCAGCTGCAAACCTCCCCCTCTTAAATCTGAGTATGCATATTCTCCACATTACAGAGGCAGCGCACGCAAGTTACACATACTACTTCCGCTTTTTGGCTTTCAAAGTAAAAGTCTACGGCAAGGATTTATGGAGGGCCAACTAGGCACCGTTCCGCGAGTAAACAAAATATTTAAATAAACATCAAAATAAACAATAAAATTGTGAATACAAATATAAAACAAACAAACAATCAATAAACATTATGTGTCTGTATTTATGTTTCAATGATTAAAAACTGATTAGATTACTAATAATATCGCTCTCATTTGTTATTATTTGTAAAACAAAAACATAATTATTTGAGTATTTATTTAATTATTTCATGATTATGTAACAAGATGGACCCATCAGAATCAGTCTCAATGATGCTGACGGTTTAAAAAAAGTTATTGAGAGATCATAGTGAGAAACTTTCTTTTGTAATAAAGTTATGAAATAAACTTTTTTATGAATTAATATTTATACCAAAACCGTTTTAAATGACAAAAAAAATTGAATTGAGATTTCAGGTTTAAATAACTTATTAATGAGTTATACACGTTTATTAAACATTAAAATAATTAAAATGGATAGATAAATAAACATATAATGGATGTCATTCCAAAAATCTAATAATCACACTCAAAAGTTTACTTAATGGTGCATGGCACTGATCAATCCGGATCAACCAAAGCTGTTTTTATTTTCCTTAATATGTTAGATTTTCTTTCATTCGCCTCCTAAAACTTAAGCCTCTCAAACTTTGATTTAGCTTTATAGTTTGTTGCTTTTTTGTGATCTTTGATCACTTGATTTTTTTTTTTTTTTTTTTTGCCATTTCCGGCATGTTTCGTGCTAAAACTTTCTACCTTGATGGCGGTCTCGCAAGTCTTGCAGAGACCTGGCTCCCCCTGCCATCCAGCACCGCGCTCTTTGGGTTTTACTACGGTCTGGATAAAACAGATACATAATAAAATAGCATAAGAGCAACAGCGAAACACAGTGCTGGTTACAATAATCGGAGCATAAAAGAACAGCCAGTGTGATACATTCTCATCAAAACGTCCCTCAAAAGTATCTTGCATCCCTTTAACTTTTGGAGCATTTATCAAATTTCCACCACAAAACTTAATGGGTTTTTTTTTAAATGAAATTATATCTGAGAGATCAACATAAAGTAGTACATTGTAGTTTAGTGTGGAAAGAAAGGACATATGTTTACAAAAAAAAAGAAAAGAAAAATCTGAAAAGTATGGCGTGCACATGTATGTGGCCACCTTGACTCCATGTTTTGTAGAAGCACATCACATGTGGTTGTAATTTCAGAGTGTTTTGGGATGTGTCTACCAGCTGTGCATTCAAACTGAAAATTTTGCCCATTATTGTTTGCAAAATAGTGAAACCGCAGTCAGATTGGATGAACACCACATTTGAAGTCTTGTCGCAGATTCTCAAATTCTCGGCCCATTCTAACACTCACCTATAAAAGTGAGATTTGTAGAGTAAAAGTTGTCCCTTCAACACATTCTCCCACATGAGCTGTGTATTTCTGCAGCAATAATCCCCCTTGTAAAGAATCCCAGTTTAGGTTGACCATTGTCTCTTGGTCAGCTTGAATCTGTGTCAGAACTTTTTCCACTTTTAGTTGCTGTTCTGTGACATATTCAAGCTGCTCCACATCTTTCTCCCTGACCTGTCAGTTGTGTCCTTTCACCAATGTCCTCTAACAAACCTCTGATTACTCAGGTGGATACTGTTCACAAGACAGATGACTTCTGAAAGCAATTTTTTTTAGAGGTTTTATATGAGTAAAAGGGCAGCACACTTTAAATGTCTAGTTCTTTAAAAAATAATTTCAACTTCATACTTTAAAGTTTCTAGCTGTTTCGTGGAAATTGAAATCTGTATGAATACCTTTTCCCAGGGCGAATTAAGTAAAGAAATTTAGGGGTTTTTTGTTTGGTTTTTTGCACTAGTGTTTATAGTATATTTGAAACAAGAAAGCAATAATCTAACTATTTTGAATACACAAATCAGTCCAGTCCATTCCATTTGTCTAATCTTACTTGCCAAATTCTTATTCAAAGCTGCAAAAACACAAATTCTATACTTTTGAATGTATTTCAAAGTATTTTTGGTCTAGTTTCTAGCTCAAAAATATTGAGACAAAGCTAACTTACACGTAACTTCTAAGCAAGCTGCGCAAGCTTGTTTTAAGTCAAGAATTCTTTAGTGATGAAAAAGTATTAGTTACACTGGCAGATTATTTCACTTGTAACATGGGAACAAACTTCCAAGTTAGTCTCGTCTTATTTCAAGTGTACAAAAATACTTAAGATTTTGTGCTTTTGCTGTGAAATATATACATTCAAGCAAAATCTGATTTGAAAACATTACAGTCAACATTGGTTGATTATATAATGACAAGTCTGTAAGTTATCTATGCAAGTCTTTTCAGAAAGCAAACTTTAAAAGGTTAAATTTAGGCTTTCTTACAAAAGCCTAAAGTGCCAAAGCCAAACCGAGCAAAGGTTTGTCAGTGGCTATGTTTGCTGACTGAATGTCTGGGTAATAATCTGAGTGTGTTTTTCTATGTCGGGCTTTAGCAAACAAACATGGATATTAATTCTCTCCCAGAAACATAAGCCTACTCATCAACGTCCTGTCCAAAGGATGCTGAAGAACAACAACAACAGCAAAACTGCTTTAATGTTCAGACATAAAAAAAAATTGGCAGATTTTCAAAGAGCGTCAGAATTTCAAACGTGTCGCCAGCTCAGCACAAATGCAGAGTTCGCTCTGACCGATCAAACATGTCGTTCGTTTCTGAGGACCTCATGTGGGCTTTGATTTCCTGTCAGGGTTTGACAAATGACTGACAGCTGAGGCCCGGCTTTGTAGTGTGATTACAGAATGGCATAACACACTGCTTTGTGCCTCAACATGTGTTAACCTCTCATCCTCCATGCGGCGGTTATCTTGCTCAGACAAAGTGGAGGCCGACAAAGTTGAACGTACTTTATTAGTTGCTCGTCTGTAGAGTTTCAAGAAGCCACTCGATTCCACCTTCCGACTTCTGTTAAAAGCAAACATTGTTTTATTGCTGGTATATTGGTTCAAATTAAAGCCTCGCCTTGGGCTCCTATCAGTCAGGAGGATGACGTTATGGAACTACCTTTTAGTACACTGTCATGCCTGCAAAATAAATGTTGGGTAATGACTGGAAATTCCAGCGAGAGATAGCCAGAGTAACACTTTTTTTAAAAATCTTCAACAACAGCTGCAGGGCCAGTTAAAAGTTACAATAAACAATCAATATGTAATTCATTTTAGACTTTCAATCCACAGGTTTGAATTTATTGCGGATTTTCTTTCACCCATATAAGTTTGTTAAAGATGTAGTATGTAATTTTAATTTTAAAACATGGTTTATACTTTTTTTTTAAAATGTATAAACATGTTTTTTAAATGTATAAACATACTATACTGTTGTGGCAGTAGTATGAGACAGATAATCTGTAAAAAAATCCAACTCCTCTGCTTTTTCTCAGTGTTCCTATTGCCCTCATCGCTCCCGGCCGGAAACAACCAATCAGTGCCCGGAGGAAGTTCTTAACGCTGTCAATCAAGCTCCTGTATGCTCTGATGAATGTGCTAATGGCTGAGAAACAACTTAACAGTTACAGGAAAACTTTTTATCTGCCATCAGCAGCAGCTATAACTAGCTTGAGTGTTCGTAGCATTCTTTGTTGTGGGAAACTAGCCGCAGCATAGCAGAGATCAAAACGGAGGACGTGAGCAGAAGAGCGTGCACAAGCATGATTGACAGTGCTGAGGCTCTCCTCTTGGCTCTGATTGGTTGCTGACAGTGCTGTATTTCTGCAGTAGACCGCTACCAATACTGACAAGAAAAGTGGTCTGATGTTGCTTATTGGCGGTTTCAAGAAGCATGAGATTTTTCTGCAGCCTTCTAAGTGACATTTTTCCAAATATTATAATTTTTGGGCCTGCATATACACTTTTGAACCTGCAAACTAAATTTAATAATTCAAGGCAAATTCTTGTTCTTGAAATCCAAATCAGAATGATGTTAATGTCGATGGTCAGTGTGTGTAAATGTCCAAACGACAGCTTATTGAGCATCAGTGAACAGTACACTGCAAGACGCTCGGGTCAGCTTTCATTTCTTTATATTTTGCTTCCTTGAAGCCAGACTGTCCAGTAATTTCATAAAGTGGTTCTGAGCAGCACTGGGTCACTGGGTTTTTTAAAAAGCCTGCCTTTATTTTATGTCTGATTAGTTGTGTACTCTCCTTATTTTCAGTTGAGTCTTGTCTTCTTTCATTTGGCAAATTTCACTGTAAAGTGCAGCGAGTCTTGGAAGCAAACCCGGAGAAGTGGAGGACAATACAAGCAATACAAATAAGAGGCAGGCCTAAAGATAACGCTGCACAGATGCTGAAGGACTCCATGAATGCAGACCAAGGAGGAAGCCATTTCTCAAACACATGAAAGCCCATTCAGCCTTTGCGAGTTTTCATCTGGGCACATAAAAATATGTCCTCTGTTTTGTGTTTGGATGAGACAAAAACACAGCTGTAGCATTCAAATGTTAGACGCATGCAAACCGAAGAGCACAATCCACATGGTCAAGAAGGGTGGTGGAAGCATTATGCTTTGGGAGTGTTTTTCAATGGCATCATGAAAACGGGCGACTATGTCCAGATCCTCACCAACAACATCAGGGAGTTTAGGGCAAAATTGAGCATTTCAGCATGTCAATAACTCAAACTACACAGCTAATACGGTGAAGAAATAGACAGTTTCCTAATATCAACAGCAGCATTTTTGGTTTTTGAGACAGCTATCCTACACAACATATTTTCGAATGAGCTCCTTTTTGTAAAGTTTTTTTTAAGATGGTTTATATTTGTATTTTGTTTGAGCTCATCATTTATTTCATTCCACAGTAGCACTGATATGCAAAAACTCTTTATGGTTGTTCTAATATATCGTTTGTTTGACGTTTCCTTCTTAAATTATAACCACCTTTTCTGTCAAAACATTTTCTGATTGATTTTTTATTTTTATTTTTTGTATTGTGTGCAGTGACTGTAAGTTTGTTCTGTATGTATTGCCCCAAACTTTCACACAATAACTCAAATGTTGCTCAATGTTTTGCTTATATAATATAAGCAAATATTTCTGGTCCAGAACAGATCTTATTCTCCTCAAAACAGCAACACTTTTGGGTAATTTTGCTTTTAGTTGCCAGATCTGTGGTTTCCAGCAAAACTTATCATCCAATATTACACCCAGTCATACTGGACTCCCATGAACTCGTTCTAAATCAACACTGTCGATAATTATTTTTGACTGCATTGCTTTCGTATTTATTGCGGTTTCCAAATACCATGAATTTTGCTTTTTCTTAAATTTAGTGAAAATGTATTGCTTTTGAGACAATATTTTAGTTTTTTCATTTGGTAATGGCAAAGAGGTTTTCTAATCTCAAACACTCGGAGTTCACCTGAGTAGATTAATGGTCAAAGATATCAATGGAGACATGCAAAAAGATGATCAACAAATATGAGAAGTTGCCAGAATTGCTGTAAAAGCCGATGTAAATTAAAGTGGAGAACATATCTTCTTTTTCCCAATAACTTTCCAAACCTGAAAACAAACTTATAGGGAGAAATAACATGGTTCCAAAACCAAATCTGCCAGGGTGCCAAGTGATTTTGGCCTTTACTGCATGTAGGAACAACATCAGCTTCTTGTGGTGTTTTATGTCTGAATGATTCACAGGCCAGAGTAAAGAAACAAATAATCCAGTGTTCTGACGGTAGTTAAAAGCACTGAACTTGATCAAAACGTGGAGAGAATAAACACTTAATGTCCAAAGCAAACCTCTGAAATGCTTTCAGAAAGTCTTGAGAACTGATAATCAAGAACATTCGAAATGATTACAAGAAAGTCTGGCTCCTTGGAGTCGTTATATATTTTCGCATTACGGTTAGTTTAAAGTGTTCAGCAACTTATGTGAAGGGGAGACTCCAGTAATTTCTCTCATCAAAGTCTGTTTATGGGAGTTGGGGAGTACCAGTCCATATGTGTAACAGTTGTTTTAGTCCTTTGGTGGCTCCAGACGGGGCTGTATGAAGTAAAGGGAGGCACAAAAGGCGAGTAATCAGAACCAGTGGGAGAAAAAAAACAACAAAAAAAGAAGGTCAGAAAATAGATTTTTTTTCCACACTCAGGGAAAAACCAGCACATCTTTATTCACTCCTGCTCTCCAAATTGTGAAATAAGCCAAAAAACGAACAACTAAAAACAGGCCGAGTTTAGAAGAATTTTATAAAAACACAATTCAGGGTGTACGGCACTCCCGAAGAGAATGTATTTCAAACTCTTTCAAATAAATAGATTTTTTTTTTTTTGTAGTTGAAAAATTTCACTCACTAAATCCCTCCAAAAAAAAAAAATCATTTTCATTGTCTTGGAAACTTACAACATATGAGTTGTTTCTCTAGTGACACAGAAGCCCATTTCTCTATGCCAGTCTTCAAAAATGGCAAAGACAAGAGAACATGTTACTCTAAAGGGGTCGATGTGGTCATCCTCATGAGTTAGACCACCATTTACGTAAACCTCTCCATGTCTAGAGTCAGCGTAATAATTAAAAGTTTACAAGAGGAACTGTAAGGATTTAAAAAGACCAACAATTATTTTGGTACCACATAGAAGAACATCACCCTAAAAGCTTCCAGGTATAGAAAAGAGTCGTTTCTTGGAATCTCTCTGTGTCAAAAACAACTACTGAATTGTATCTGAGTGTCAAATGTTCATTAGGGAGTGTGTGTGTCTTTTTAGATGCTTTGGCCTAAGATTGAGTTTTTCGGTGATAAAACTCTGCAGGATGGATGTGTGGTAAAGCAAATTGGCATGGTAAAGGATTGATGATGCAGTGGGGCAAAATTCCTTGTTTTTAGAGTCTCCTAATCCATGTCCAAACATTAATCTGATTGAGATGCATTGGAATGACATTAAACTGACTTTTTATGGTTGAAGTCCTCCAACGTGGCTGAATTAAAATGATAATTCAAAGAAGAGTGGACTAAAATTCCTCTTCTCACAACCAGCTCTTGCCAATCATTTAGATATTTAAATACCGCCTTTTTGTATCTACTTCAGCTATTTTTGTCTGAAAATAAAATTTGTTTTATGATCTGAAACCTGCAAGTGTAACAACCATTTTTTTTAAAAAGAGGTAGAAAGACCTTATCTGCAAGAGACCAAATAGTTTCATACAGTACATGAAATAGTCTTTCATCTTCACTTTCAGCCTAACATATTTTTAGTTTATGATTCCAGTGATAGTGAATGACTGGTTCCAAAAGTCACAGTGCCTTTATGTTGCACCCAGCGCTTTAAGCTTCAAAGCGAGCTGCTAACTATATAAGCAGATGGAGCGAGAATCTGACAACCGCATACATACCAGAAGAACACCAAGCGTGTTTATTAGAGCAACTAACAGTGAGAGTTCCACATGCATGTGCCGCCATCGGCCACATCTTACGGCTTCAGCAACAAAACGAGACTGAGGGGATCTTTGATGCAGCAGCAGTTTGGGGCTTCGATGTTTTATTGACAATTGCTTTTAGTATGTCTGAGTATGTGCGTGTGTGTCTGCGTCTCTGTCTCTGCGTGTGTGTTTGTGTTTGTGTCACAGATACAAAATTCCTCTGAGATGTGCTCCAATCTGTTAACAATGAAAGGAGATTTAGGCAGCACATCAAAGCTCTGGCAGAACTTTCGGCATATGGTGATTGTTTATGCATTTGGTTGCTTATTCTTTTCCACTGATGGCAGGAGACGAGCAAAGTATCAAAAACAGGTCAGGGCGAAATCGGTCCAGAACAGATGAGCAAGACATTAAAATAGGCAACTGCACACCAGCCAAATGGAGTAATTATTCACCAGCTTAGAAGAGGGGTTATTTTTGTACGCCGATTTAAACTATTCCATTGCAATTCTGGATTTAGGTTTAGGGGCTTTGTCCTGCTGGAAGGTGGAGCTTTGCCAACCGCTAGTTAAACAGGTTTAAAGCTAGGCCTGTCACGACAACAAATTTTGCTGAGCGATTAATTGTCTCAAACATTATCGCGATAAACGATAATATTGTATGAAGATTTTTTAAATGATGTAATGGTAATGACATAATAATGCAAGCGATATCCTGCCAAAAATAAATACACTTCATTTTCAAAAGAACACTTAACACTGAAACTTGTCAACAAAAAAAACAAAACAACCAAAAATAAAACTGACTCTCAGTCTCCGTTAACAAAAAAATGCACTCGACTTAAAACTAAACACAACATAAAACCAAAGTGGAAATAAAAACTACATTCAACCAAAAGAGTGCAGATTATGAAGTCTGTATGCTACATTGGCCTTCAATAATCATTAGATTTAAATAGAGAAGATGGGCACATCGACTACCTGATGCAATAGTTCACTCCTCCCTTACGCTAAAGAAATGAGGAAGGGAGGGTCAGTGGAGAGCACCAGAGTTGAGCCTTTTCTCATCCAGTGTCATCAACAGAAAGAGAAAAAGGCAGGAAGAAAAGATAAAGCCGATAAATTAAAATGAGGTCGATGATTTTCATTTATTATGCGATTAATTGATTTATTGTTTATCGCGACAGTCCTATTTAAAGCTGTTTTGACCTTCTGCTCAACTTTCTCCCTGACCTCTCTTGTGTGTTCCTTAGTCTTCCAGATGCTGTTTGTTCACCAGTGAGCTCTAACAACACAAAAATGGCCCATTGTGAACACAGACAGCATAAGATGCAATAGGTTACACTGAGGTACATTCAAATGGGCTGGGAGCAGAGGAGGAATACAAATACACTGAAGTTTGTGGTTCTGGAGGTATCTTTTTGCAAGGCTTTATTTCTATGGTGACTCATCAAGCTACATTACAAAATGAAAGCAGCGCTTCAATGAATGGAGCCAATTTCAAAAAGCCAGATTAATCATTAACTCATGTCTGTGATGTGCACATGCCATGGTATCTCAAGAAACCCGTAGCATTTATAGAGCCTCCCAACAGGAGCAGACAAAAAGGCTGTACAATGACGGCCTGAAGTTTATTTTTTTATTAATAATTACACAACACCGTTTTTCCACCTCCTCCGTGAGGAAGGGCTAAAACATTCACAGGACATCGACAAAGGAAGAGATAATGTAAATTAGTCCTTATCAGATAAAAGACCGGACAATAAGGGTTGTTAAGTCGGTTAAATCCTTTTGTTTAGAAGCAGTTTACAAAAGCTCCACGGTGAGTTGGACATGTTCTGATCTCCCCTGCTCGCCTTTTCAGCGTAAGGAAATGTGCCGGACACTGTTAGAGCCAGAAACACCTTATGCAAAAGGAGAAACCGAAGGCAGGCGAAGCCACACATCAGCATAAGAACAAACACATCCATGCGATCCTCGGAGAGAACAATGTCGTCACTTTGCATGATGATTTCCCTCGCAGCGTCTTCGTCGACCCAATGTGGTGTTTCATTGCCCTCACCCCTTTTTCTGTGTGTGTGTGCTTGCATTCCATTGTTACCAAATGAGTACAAATATCCTCCTTTATGGACAAACAAAAAACCTCAGCCGGGCCTTCCACCGTGCTGGCTGTGTCCAGCCCTCATCCATCCATCGGCAGTGCCCCCCTCCCATCCACAAGCGCTGCTCTCTACCCCCAGCCGGCTCTTTGACATAATGCTGTTGTGGCTTTCCGGGCCTTTATGCTGGCTGTTGTCAGAGGCAGATTGAAGACCCTTTGTGTGTGTCAGCCCCTGACCTGAGTGGCTTGGGAGGAACCTGCTGGGCGGCGAGCGGAGAGACAGGAATGCGCATATGAATGGACCAGTGTGTGCTGGGCACCTGCTGACAGAGCCGCGGCATGTCTCTATGAGTCTTAGTTCATCAGCGTACCCATCTTGTTCAATTACACGTGCAGCCCGGTGTTGCATTCCCTGCAGCGAGCCGGGCTGAAAGGAAGGATTGTCACCACCACTGTGACCATTTCGCTGTTTGCTATTGTTGGGGACTACCTAACGAATGAGTTGCCAGCTCCTCTGCTTTAGGTGTGACTGATTATCACCTTTGCTCCTCAGCTTGGCTCACTAGGGTCTGTGAGCAACTGAAAATGTATCTGAAGGCTTCAGCGTGGAAGATTGTTGAATTTCAAATGCTCAATGAGTTTTATTTCTGAGCACCACTGCATAAACACAATGAATTAGTCACCAAAATTTCCTTTCTTTGCTCTTATATTGTCTTTTATGGTGGTGAGAAGTGAGAAGACTCCCAATGGGATAATGTAAACATGACAATATACAAAGGTCAGTACTGCTTGCATCATGCTGGGAGAGCTTCAGGATGTCAGGGAACGACCTGAAGTGGTGACTCCAGTCTGTGCACAAAACCGCGTTTACAGCGATGGATGACGTCACTGCTGCATTAAAGGTAAAGTCGACGCTTCCACACACAAATAACCCACTGTCTTTCAGGTATCCACCTTATTCCGATAGGCCCATGATGGCTCTTTTGGAACTCTGTGAAGGTCTTCCGCAGAGGCACTGAGGAGCAGAGGTAGGGGGTGATGAAAGGTAAAAATATGATGACGGGATGAGGAAGAAAGAAAGCTTTACTGGGGTTTCCAAGGAGGAGGCGAGTCTACCCACAGAGGCTGAGGTTGACTGATGGTGGGGAGTGGTGTTTGTTGGTGGTGTTTCCCCTTTTGTTTTCTTCTTCCTTATGAAGGTGGAGCAGACAAAGAATGGTTGAAGGATGGACAGGCAGATAAGTACGGTGGGTCGATGGTGGTGAGTCCACACAGTGCAAAACAGGGGAGCAGCCAGGGGAACGGTGAGGAGACCTGCAGAGAATCTTGAGGTGAATTCTCCAACTGACTCGGAGAGCGAGGAGGCAGAACGCTGAGGGAACTTAGGTAAATGAGGCCATAGCAATCAAGGAGCAAACCAAGAAGAGGCCTAATTATAGAAATGGAACTACATCATGCATTTCCTCAGGGGAATCCACTACTCTTAGGCCAAGTGCACAGGATACCTGAGAAAACAAATACATTTTTACTTGGCCTTTCATCCACTGAGTGGCTGTTTAGTACATGTTGGTAAAAGACTTATTACACTCTTGTACCAACATGGTACAAGAATGTAATAACTTGCTGTTCTCTTGAACAGCAAGAGAATAACGGCATTGTCTTGCTGTTCAAACACGTTCATCTCTGGTATACTGAACTCATCTTCTTCCTGAAGGGTAAGAAGGCTGGACATTCGGGGGGTTGTTGTATGCTTCCAAATATCCGTTTATAATAATGAACATGAGTTGGTAGGAGTTGCCGGTTTAATCCCCGCCAAGTCCGCCTGTGTCATTGTGTCCTTGTGCAAGACACTTCACCCAACTTGCCTGCTGGTGGTGATCTGATGGTGGCAAGCTACTGAACTGTAACTTTCCGCCATGAGTGTGTGAACGGGTGATTGAGTGTAGTGTGAAGCGTTTGATACTTGACAGAACTCTATCTTTCCTGATGTTTGTTGATTCTCCCTTCATGTCACACAAAGGAAGCTGTATATTTGAGGTTTTGCTTTAAAATACCTCCTCCATTTAACTCAGATGTGGTCAGTTAACTAATCAGAAGCTCACAAAGCAAAGCTATCATCATCAGGATTTTCTGAAATTGTTTACAGTGTGGGTAAATACCCAATTTTATTGTATTTGAATGCAGAAAAGATCTTTTTTGTTTATAAGACAGAAAGGTAAAAGCAGATATTAGGTTTCAAATTGTCTTCAGCAAACAGCGGACGAAAATAAATAACAGACTGGAAAACTTTAGAGCAACACAACAAGGGGAGCACGGTCGATTTGGAAAGCTCCTGTGGAGATTCAGCGGGTGATAAATTACTGCGTGATTTCTAACAACAGTCTGCCATGAATGGCCCCAGATATCTGACTCCAAATCCTCCATTAATTGCCCTTTCAGTCATATGGAACAGCTTATGTTGTTTCTCTGGCAAAGCTTTCGAGAAGATTACATCTCCATAATCAATAAAAAAAAAGAAACGTAGCCATCCATTCCAGGGCACAAAGAAAGAAAGGAAAAAAAAACACATCTGGGGAAATAAACTTTCCCCTCCTAAGATGTACCCACGCTCACACAAGAGGTGCAGCATGTTGACTGTACATAATTACACCCAGGAACTTTTTCTCAATCATGCATGATGTCTGCCATGTTTTGATATCAACCAGATGTGTGGATTTTAGTATAGTTTAAGACTTGGCTTCCATAGCATGCATTTTAAAACATTTTTGCTTTGGAGAATAATATATGACAGTAACACACGCACGCACGCATCGGTTAATTCTGTTTGTGTTTGGCTGGATCACCTGATAACTCTGACATTTCCCATAGCCACGGCGCTGTCTGCCTGGACGAGCTGATCTGCGGCCTCTGGACTCATGGATCCCATCACCCACTGACCTGGAAAGCGGGCGTGTAAGATCTGCAACATCCCATCAACCAGCAGACAACACACTCCTTTTGAAGTGGGAGCGGGGCCAAATTGGATTATGAGGCAACTCTGAAGATCAGCTCCCATATATTTGATTACACACGCCCCTGTCGCCCAGAGCCTCGCCGGAGCAGGATGCAGAATGTGAAGCTGTTCCCTAACCCCCGAGTATGGCGCTCTCCATCTCAGTGCGTGCCCATCTGCCAGCCATTTACTTGATTACTTCAGCTCTGATGGGCCCCGGCTCTGCCAGGGCTGCTAGGAAGCTTTTGTCTAGGTGGAGACAGGGGAGATAAGAACCAGGTGATGCTTTCATCTGTGAAAACCAACATTTAAACGCAAAACAAAAGACCTGGTTCTGGGACAGGATGGAGCTGGATTGAGTTTAACCATTTCCACTGCTGGACATCTATAGAACATTTATTGTTGATTCTTTTGTATAAAGGTTCCATCCATCCGTCCGTCCATCAGTTTTTCCATCCATCCAACAGTTCCTCTGTCCATCATCTGTTCTTTCATCCATCCATCTATTCACCCATCCATCCGTCCATCATTTCCTCCATCCATCATCTGTTCTTCCATCCATCCATCTATCCACCCATCCATCATTTCCTCCATCCATGTATCCATCGATCCTCCATTCGTTCCTCCATCCATCCAATCTACCATCTATCTTTCCAACCATCTCTCCATAAACTTTTCCATCCATAGTTCATTAATCAGTCCATCCATCCTTTTGTTCTTTTCATCAATCCTTCATTCATTCCACTGTTTGTTTCTAGATTTAAAGCCTAAATACTAAATATCTTCCAGAAATTCACAAAGAATTTGTTTTATTCTTTAATTCAATTGTGCTAAAAGTGATAGAGAACGATGTAAGTTTACATCTTGAGAAGATAGACAGATTCCCATAAAAAATATATATTTAAAAATAGAAAACAGTATTATATATTTATGTGTTGATTCATATATATTTCTTTGTGTGTTCCATTCCAAAGCCACCTCTTCTGCATAGAGATATTTGTCAGCCTCCAGGGGTCCGAGGACAAGCCGTTCTCATTATCTACTCGCAGACAAGTGTACTGTATAAAATGAGACTAAAAATCCCATCATGCAAGCATGGCACACAGACCACCTTCTATTTCAGGGGAAAATAACATCCAGTACCGGTTTAAGTTGGACTCATTATGGTGGAAGTGGGTTCCAGGCCCAGGAAGTTTCATTGCTTTCCAAATAAAGCTTTCTAAATAGAGCAGTGATCCTAATTCCTAAAACGTCTGGAATCCTGTCCAAGTCTTCACTTTAAGTGAAAACTCCCAGCCCATATAGGTAGACCTATTTCAAAAGGAGGGGCGAAAAAAAAAATCATCTGTTTCGACATGAAACAAATTCAAACCAGGTCAGGAAAAATGATCGGTAACGACTGAGGCCTTCAACATTCCTTCAGTGGGTTTTCATTACCTCACTGCTCACAAATCTAAAACATCAACTTTGATCGTGTTTCACAGAATGTGGCAGTGGGACACTTTTAGAGGATGCTGTGGGGCTGGTCTATTAGTCAGGGTGTCATGTAAAGCAGCCTCTCAATTCTGAAAGTACTTTTTCTTGTTTTCTTGTGCCACTGAGATGAATAAAGGCCCCAGAAACCCGCTTGCCTTCACTGTCACTTGACATTCAGTGGGGATACGACCGGCTCCAGCTCCTCCGCTGTGTTGGAGGCGGGGGGGGGAAGGAACTTGTCACCGAGCATAAACAGCTCTCCTGGCAAAGATCCACCGAGCTGAAATACAGCCCCCCGCCCACCCCAACCCCAACCTACCCCCTCCTGACACCCCATCTCCGTGTGCTGTGTGGCGTCAGCAGCAATGAGCTCCAGATGTGGCCTGGCACCCCTCCAGTCACGGCATGGATGTGGTTGGAAGGGTAGTTTGGAAACACCACCCACCGGCGGACCCAATGAAAGTGCGCCAGGCTGCAGCGAGAAGTTTTTCTGCCGTGGGTTCCCGATCCGCGTGGGCTGCAGGGAAACGGGAGGAGAGCTTTTAAAGTTCTGCACATTCGCAGAGGGAGGCGGGAGGGAAGAGCGGTGGAGGGGGGTTCATCTGCCTCCTGTACGTGCATGTGTTACATATTTAACATGGTTTGACATGTTAGACATGCCAGACAACAGCTAAAAGCATTTCCATCTGTTTTAGCTGAGCAGGATTTTTTTTTAAACTGAGTTTTATTCAGAAAAAGGAAAAGTACATTGTTCATGTTGTTTATAACTGTGAAAACTCTACTAAAATGAAATAGTTTGATGGCTTAGGCACCAATCAATCCTTTTGATTGAGAGCTAGATTGTATTTTGTAGATGCAGTATGCCTGAGCGCTGGTGTCCGTCTTACTGTAATAGCTGTTTGCGCTCATGTAAGTTTTGCTATTACGTTTTCCAGTGGTGTGAAGGAAAAACTGAGTAAGCTCGCTCTTGTTAGATGCCATGAAATTTACACGCCAAGGCCAAACACTGTGATCTTCCATTAGGCAATAGCTCCCCCTACTGTCTGAGATTGTAACCATTCACCCACATCCTGCACAGCCACACCAATGTGGAGCAGTCTATACTGGATTTATCAGTGCTGATAGAGTTTCACATGTTGGGCCTTTAATGTTTCTATTTTTCTTATCTTCCATGTTGGAATTACCATCATTGTTGTTGTTTTTGTGTGCAGCACTTTGGGCGGTTGCTCTTGAATGTGCTACGTAAATAAATTTGATTCGATCCACTTTTAACATTCTAAAACTTTAACTTTCAGAGGGTTTTTGACCCGCTAGTTCGAGCAAACTTCACAGAAGCTGAACCAAGTTTAATCAGAAAATCAACTCATTGGCTGAATTCAAAATGAGGTTTTGAAACGTTTGCACGTTTTGTTGAAGTTTGAGAAGTACAGACGATACAAAGGCGGTGAAATAAAGATCAAAGACTGGAACAATGCCGGAGGTTAAAAATGTTATTCCACGTTCACCGATTCCCACACTCAGTCTTCATCATGTATGGTTTTCATCTTGTGTGCGTGTGTGTGTGAGATGTTAGCATCTCCGTCCATTATGACCGGGGTGGTTTGAGGATCTCCTGCAGATCTCCCTGCTGTGTCAGCTGGTAGGGCAGCTGGAGCTTCTTGTTCCCCTGGCTGCAGAGTGCCGGGCAACGCTTGAGAAGCAGATGGCACACTTTAGCGTGGCCCTGTTCTGCAGCCTGCTCGAGCATCAAGCAGAGGAGTAATCACAAACATTGATAAAACATCAAAAAGATGTTTCTGTGGAATGGTAGCGCTGATAATCGTTGCGTACCTTGTGCAAAGGATTCGCACCATCGTCATCACAGAGGGTGGGATCTGCACCGCTTTGCAGAAGCAGCCGAACCACGTCCGGATGACCGCAGTACGCTGCTCGATGGAGCGGAGTGGCCCCGCCCGGAGTCTGAGGGGACGGACACGCGCCGCTCTCGAGGAGAAACGTGCACACGGCGAGATGTCCGCTACGGCTCCCGTAGTGCTGAGGCAAAGCGCAGAAATTAGGATTTCATTGTGCATGTTTGATCAGGCACAGCACACAGTTGAGATAAAAGAAGCCTGTAAAGCTTATACAGGCATTTAATAGTCAAGGATTAAAGAAAACCTATTTAAAAAACTGGATTAGGGCCATTATGTAAAAACACACACACACACAAAAGAAAAACACAAAACTAGAGATAACTTCACGTTTGCTTAATAATATGCCAAGTTTTAAGACAATTACTAAAACACATAACAATTCACAATAGATTTCTAACACGTCATGCAACTCAGAACTTTCTAAGAACATTCCTAAACAAAGGATGGGGCCTAAAATGGTTCCGTTTAGAAGTACTCTGTCAATTTTTTGAGAGAAAGACATAAAGGTACCAGTTACAACACAGGCTACACACCTATTCACACCTGATTCAAACTGGACACCCTGAACCAGGAAATTCAGGTTCCGAAATATTTTACTTAAACATTTAGTGTTTTAATCTTCCTGAGGAATAAGGCAATATAATTAAAGATCCCATTTTCATATCATTGTCAGCTGAGGGGATACGTATTCACACTGCTGAGCTGGGTGGATAAAAACGGACTTCAGATCATAGCATTGCTCAGTAATCTAAAAAGCTGCAGATGTCGACTGGGCCCCATCTCTAAATCAAACTAGAACAATGAATTCATGAGTTCTATTGATGATATAATGTGATCAACTGTATCAAATTGCTTATGATCTAAAAAAAAAAAAAAAACTCATCCCCAGAGCTTATAAAGTAGTCCCCAATAGAAACAACCTTCTTTAACAGCTTGTTTTTTTTCCAAGTCACTGGCTTTGATGCTGCTACCCCAACAGATGATGCCCATGAAAGCAGCAGATTCTCTAAAGAGGTTCTGCTGAAAACCAGCCCATAAGGAATGTAAGTGTAATATAAAGTAATAATATAAAAGTTGTTCCCAGATAACCTTCCCCCGTACTCCAGACAGAACTAAATGGATCAAGTCTAGATTTGTTTGTCAAAACTACCACATATCAGGACTAACCGATTTTTACAAACATAATTATAAGATGAGCAACATTACTGAGAGGGTGGGCAGATATAGCAGAAATATATTATTTTCCTGAATGAAGGCCTTTTAAATGTCGTTTTAAAAATAATACCTGAACTACGACCCCAAATCCCAGAGGAGAGAGAAGGAGGAAATTTAAACCATCTCTTCAATCAATCACAATGGGCAAGGATCATATCCTAAACTAATAGGGCCAGACAGAGACTTGAAGAGGCAAAAGCAAACGAGAGGTGAACATCTTCCAAATGGACTCACCAGAGCTGTGTACCCAGCTGAATCTTTCATGTTCGGGTCAGTCCCCTTCTGGACAAGGAGCCTGACTCTCTGCAGGTCTCCATCCAGGGCAGCTGACCAGATACCTGCAGAAAGAAGTGGCACATAACTCTGTACCCTGCTGGCAACGACTAACACAGGCCAGAAAATAACACACGAAAGATAGTTTTGTTTGGAAAGCTATAACTGTCCAATAATCTAACACCGTTGGTTTGACAAATGAATGCAAACCTCTTTCAAAATCCATTTCATCCAGAGTCTGATGAACACTGGGGGAGGAGACGGGGTGGGAGCAACATGAACAGTGGTGCTTGTCAGACATGGCTGTAACTGGAAGGACAGCTGACAAACAGCGGAGTTTAAATCCCAATTTTGGAACCGCAGAAAGGCATAGAGATGATAAAAACAGACATGCTTGTAGTCCAAAACTTCGTGTCTTAGCGCATGACAACACATTCACCACTGACAGGAGAAGTTTTGTGATATTAAGACGTCATTTCCAAAAACAATAGTACATACAGAAAACTGTACTAACAGCGTAACCTGCAGCTGTTTTCAAAGAAACGAAATGTGAGTTCAGACTGGCTAGATGCTAACGCTATACTGAAGGGTGCGCTCCATTTGTAAGCCGGGGAGGGAACCGGTGCACTGGGTAGGCGTGTCTTACACACACCATTCGAAACGGAGCATCGGTTTGCTAGGACAATTTTGACGGATTGACATGCATTTTTTGGACCGTTGGAGAGATGTAGAAAACCCAGAAAGAACCCAGCACGAGAAGGGCGCATGGAGTATCCGTATCCGTAAATATCAGGAATACATTTCTAGCATGATCCTGAAATGTAAAAATTACATCTTAAATGTATAAACATTTATATTTACAATAAATGTGTTTTAAAATGTAATGTGTAGTAACAAAAGCATATTTCAACTCGTGTTCCTCTCTTTCTCTCTCTCTCTCTCTCTCTCTCTCTCTCTCTCTCTCTCTCTCTCTCTCTCTCTCTCTCTCTCTCTCTCTCTCTCTCTCTCTCTCTCTCTCTCTCTCTCTCTCTCTCTCTCTCTCAAACTCCTTCAACGCCAACTCGTCATCAATTCTGCCCTGGTTCCCCACCGGCTGACTGTTAAGGCATACGTCCTGTCTGACGCACATAACGTCCTTACGTAGAAGGCCCTCGGCCAATAGCAGAGTGTCGTATGAAAAGTATACTTCAGGTGCAGTCTACTTTTTTGTATTGTGTAACTATAGGTCTAGAAAAATAATACCCAGAGAAAAATAAATTAGCTCTTAGTAATAAAGTTACCAAATGGCGTTTAAGTAAATGCTAACATAATACTATTCTTTAAAAAAAAAAACAGCCTATGTTAACCATCATGCTGGTACTTTAACGACGTGTTTTAACGATGTAGCTTCAAATAAACAGCAGAGTTTTGTTATACTAATACTGTGCTCCCCAGAAGTACAACTCAGAGCATCTCGCAATTCCTTTACAAGTCTCTAAGGTGCCTTGACCACTAATGATGATGAATAGAAATACGTCGAAGCAGATTTTTCCCGGGGTTTTTGAAGGCATCTTTTTTTCTCGCGTTATTGTCTAATGTAGCTAGTTGTCCAGCTTTATCTAGATAACTGGTAGGTAGCTGGCTGAAAAAACAAAGCCCTGTTTGTTATTCGGACTTATATGAAGTCACTTAGGACCAAAGCGCGCAGAGAATGAGAAGAGTTACCCTGTTTGTTAACGGGACGTCTAAAAATGGCAAGGTGGGTAAAAAGTGAGACTGTGTGGGAGCCTGGGCCGCAGAATGACTGCCTTCTCCCCACACCGAGCTACAGAAGGTGTATCATAATGGGAAAACTGTCGCTATTCAGGGATATTACGCAGTTATATGGAGTACAAACCGATGTTAGCTGTAGGGACGCTTAATGTAGCCCATTTTCTGGCTTTTATAATAAAGCAGACTTTTATTTTCCACGTCAACTCCTTTCTTTACAGGTTGTAGCCGTTTACGGGACCTTGTCTGATCTGCTGTCAGTGGCGAGCAATAAGCTGGGAATCAAAGCTTCCTGTTTATACAATGGGAAGGGTGGTCTCATAGATGACATCGCCCTAATACGGTAAACCCATTCATTCCGCAGCAGTTGTTCCGTGGTGGGTTTATTCTCAGATTGTTGCCCTAAACGTGTTTATATGTGTGTCTGTCATCAGGGATGATGACGTACTGTATGTGTCAGAGGGAGACCCATTTATTGGTGAGCACAGACTCTTCCTGTATATGCTGCCAGTCAGTGTGGACATGTGTGAAACATCTGTTTTTGTCATTGGTAGACCCACAGAGTGAAGTCAGGGTCACATCTGATCAGCACGGAGCACACACCGACTGGCTGACCCTGAATATCGGTGGTCGCCTCTTTACCACCACAAGGTGCCTGTGGTTTAAATCATCAATTAGTTGAATGCATTACTAGATGTCACAATACGCAGTGCCTCTTAAAAGTATTTGTACAGTAAATTTGTTGAAAGAAAGTAGTGCAGGGACGATTAGTCTTGACGAGTCAACAGACTCCAAGAAAGGCCATTTGCTGAAAAAAAAAACCCCAACATATTCAGATCAGTAATTAAGCCCAAACTGTACAAAATATGTATACATTTTGAATTTAATATGAAATGCTTATGTCTGTGAATATGTGGCATAGTTTTAGCTTCGCCCTGTTCAAGTTCACTGAAATGCTATTTTTGTTGCATTTTGCTAGGCAAAAAACAAATTTAATCATTTAATGTAATGTTGTATAAAAAAAAGGCTAAATGAAAAACCTATAGACTGTGCCAATTTGTTTTCCGACTAATCAATTAATCATTAGAATAGTTGTTTCGTAAAATAAACTTTAGTCGCAGCCCTAAAAGAAGGCCATCAGAAGTCATGTTTGCAGTTTGCTTCATCATTGTAAATATGCAGAGAGGCGGGTGAAATCGTAATATTTTGCTACGAAAATAACAAAAGATTATTGGATATGAATCATTTTTGTGAAGCACTGCACTGTATGCCAGTTTTGCTTTTGTCTTAACTCTCTCTGACTTGTGTTCAGGAGTACTTTGGTCAGCAAAGAGCCGGAGAGCATGCTCGCTCACATGTTCCGTGAAAAAGGTACCGCTTCATATCCCCACCAGAAATTGTAATTCTGAGGCGAGTCTTTTGTAAGTAAGGGGTATTATTCTCTGCAGATGTGTGGGGAAACAAACAGGACAAGTATGGGGCGTACCTGATCGACCGCAGCCCTGAATACTTTGAACCAATTCTGAACTATTTGAGACACGGTCAGCTCATTGTCAATGAAGGAATAAATATACGAGGTGAGCTTTTTTGATTTTCCTCCACTAGTTAGTCATTTTGTTGCCTACCACACACAGTCCAGTGCCATGACGAGCCATACGTGTTTTCCAGGAGTCTTGGAGGAGGCTCGGTTCTTTGGAATTGAACAACTGGCTGAGCAGCTGGAAGTTGTAATCAAGGTATTGTGAAATGCACATTTGAATAACGTAATCACCCCCCTTTAATTTATTTATTTTTCCCCCTCCACTTACCAGTTTTTACCATTTAAACAGAACTCACAGCCACCCGAGGATCACTCTCCCATTTCCCGAAAGGAGTTTGTTCGTTTTCTCCTGGCCACCTCCACCAAGTCGGAGCTCCGCTGTCAGGTGACGCTAACAGAAGAAGTTTCGTCTCTCGTTCGCTATCCGAAAAGAACATTTAGCCAACGTCGCTCTTGTTGTTTGTAGGGTCTTAACTTCAGTGGTGCCGATCTGTCCCGACTTGATCTGCGCTACATCAACTTCAAGATGGCTAACCTCAGCCGCTGCAATCTGACGCACGCTAATCTGTGCTGCTCCAATCTGGAGCGGGCCGACCTCTCTGGAGCCAACATGGATGCAAGTGTTCTTTTTTTTTTTCTTCCATAACTTTTTACAGTTGATTTTGACAAAATATGTGCTTTTAACTTTGTTTTGTTTTTGTTTTTTTTTAAAGGGCGCTAATCTGCAAGGAGTTAAGATGCTCTGCTGCAACGCCGAGGGAGCTTCTTTAAAAGGGTGCAACTTTGAAGACCCGTCTGGATTGAAGGCCAATCTTGAAGGCAAGCTCTCCGCAGATGTTCACCGAAAGACTCAAATACATTCGTCCACGTCCGTCATCTCATTTTGACTCCTTTTGATTTCACGGCCAGGTGCGAATCTGAAAGGAGTTGACATGGAAGGAAGCCAGATGACCGGCGTCAACCTGCGTGTGGCCACCCTGAAAAACGCAAAGCTGAAGAACTGCAACCTGCGGGGGGCCACTTTAGCGGGGACGGATTTGGAGGTAGAGTGAAGGATTATCTGTTAAAAGCAGCCACAGGAGCTGAGTCAGAGGGCAAGCTTTGAGATGACCTTTTTTTTTTTTTTTTAAAAAGGTCGAGAATAATTGAGTCAGATAAAAATATAACTCATCTACAGGCCACCTTTTACACGCTGCACACAGTATGGGGGGCGGAAGAAGGCTTTATCATTGATAATGAAGAAACAACTGCAATCCAGGCTAAAAAACAACATCATTGTGAGACAGAACAACCTTTAACATCTCTTATTAAGGATTTTAAAATGCTTCCAAAATACAAGTTAAAATATTGAAATCCAGGAAAGTACTTTACAAATAATACAGTGAAACAGTATTAGAGAAAAAGTGAGTTTATGTGCGTTCAGGTTTGCACAGTATTGAATACAAATCGCCACAACGATAATGAAAGTTTCCTCCACAAACAACATTTCACACAAACTCCATTCATCCAGACCAAGTATAAATATATGGGCAAAAATTACAACATGTAGTATGAAATTGTGAAGGATGCAGTTGATTTTTCTGTGTCTGGTGTTATGACCGTGTGTGTGTCACTCTAGATTTTAGAAGTAGAAACACAAGCTAAATATTAATTTTTTTATTTAAAGTTGTCAGGATAGCAGTATATAAGGTACAGAAACATCGACATTTTTTGCCAGCTCAGATTTGCCTTCATCAAATCAGATGTGCGTCAAGAGATAATGTACTTAGAAGGAAGAATCTGGAAATGTTTTTAAGCTCATCCCTAGTTTTACCTGTTAGCACAGACATTTTTTCATAAGAAGAAAACAAATGGGTATCATGAGCAACAAATTATAGCAAACAGCAGCAGAAATAAAAGTGACACCAGAATAGATCCCTGCAGGACCTCACATCTTATAGTAACAAATGTGGCCTAACAAATTCTTGTTAATTGACAACATAATTATAAAGTCATTTGTAAGTTCTTTCAGAAAAGCCAAGCAAGTTTATGAGGTAAAATACTGTGAACAACTGCTGTCAAAAGCTTGAGATTAATCTAGAAAAAGAAATCCTGAAGAATCGTCATCACAACCTGATGCTTTCCTGATTTGATCAGCCGACACAAGCGCATCAGCTTCTACGATATTTTATCTGTTTTGGGTTAATGCAAGACAGGGAGAAGCTTCTGAAAAGTAGGAAGGTTAAAAAGCCATAAAAAATAACTAATGCAGCCTTATTATGAGCATTAAAACTCTCTCCAATATAGACCTTCACACGGTAACATTGGAGATTAATTGCTCTTTCCATAGAGACGTGATTTACATCTGTAGCTATGTGTAGGTTAATATTAGTTTAATTAGTTTATGGCAGTTGATGTGTAATATTTGACTTTTTAATTATCTGCTGATGCTCTGTTATATAAATTGGGAATGTGTTTTTTTGCTTTGTTTTACATTTAGCCAGACGAAAAAATAGCATATTTTTTCTAGTCTTGGTTTTATGGTTGAATAACGTTTGAATAGTGTTTTGATTGAGCTTCTTCAGCCATGTGAACTTGTTCCCTGGCCTAAGAGGTAACACGGAGAAGGAAGTAACACCTGTTAGATTGTGTCCTGATCTGCTCGGTATTTTAACACCTCGCATCTCCTTTGTGTTTCGCTCTTTCTCGATGCAGAACTGCGACTTGTCTGGCTGCGATCTGCAGGAAGCCAACCTGAGGGGCTCCAACGTGAAGGGGGCCATTTTTGAGGAGATGCTGACCCCTCTGCACATGTCGCAGAGCGTCAGATAACTCGCCCGCAGAACCGATTTTTCTCTCTCTCTCTCCACGTCCTTTCTCTCCCCGTGTGTCATACTGCACATTCCTCCTCGTCCAATCTGGCTTTACCTGTCCTCCGCCGCGGGTAAACGGCATGCGCGACTCCCTGGCGTTCTGACAATATTAGACTAGCTTTAAATACCTTGCACTATGAGAAGTTCCCAGGGTTGACGGCGTGCGTTTCCTCAACATCCTGCTGCATTTATCACCAAAACTTAAGTCGTCTTCCTGGCGTCGTGTGCGGACGCAGTCCAGTGATTCTGCTTGCTGTTACGTGTGTCATTTTACTTATCTCGTTTCACTGGACGTGTTACTAGGAGTTCGAGTCAGAATACATGTGAGCAGAAAAAAAAAGCTGAGCTTCACCGAATGCTGCTGTAGCAACAACAGAAGGGGTTGCTACACCAATTACTGTGTCCGTGCGCAAAGGGTCTCTCCTTGAAATATTAAACTTTACGTTGCTGGATTCTCAAGCCAAAGCCATACAGCGCAGCAGGCTTTAGTCTAAGAGGCTGAAACCGCTGTTAGTGCGCCGCAAAACTATGCTACAGCTTGAATATGCAATGCGCCGTGTAGAGCTGTAACGTTTCTCATTGTTGGTGTTTGTTTGTTTTAGTGCTCCGTGAATCTACCTCCTCTACCGTTTCTGTGTGTAAGCCTCCCAAAGTTTTGCATGCTTGTGAGCGTCGCATGGCTTGTCGAATCGTCGACGTGTGTTTGGATTGTAGTGCTCCGTCTCCTCCATTTAATCCTACCACCTAATCATGCTTTGAACCTATTTTGCACATGTCCATGTTACCTTGTTACACGGTGTAACCTTCTCGCCAAACGTCTCGGTGCTTTACCTTCGTATAATAATGACGTAAACGTAGAACAAATCCAGTGCTTCCAAAGCTTCGCGGGGGGCAGCTGGGATGTCGTGCTCTTTGCTTCGTGAGACTCCTCGCCTCGCTTCCAGGTGGTCCGGTGTCCGTTATGCACGTATGAAGACCCCCCACCTTCACCTCCTTTGTTTGTGGGAAAACTGGTGAAGTTTCTCCGGCTGCAGCTCCGAGCTGCTCTGATGCAATACTACAAGCGTTCACACGGCCAGACCGTAGGTACCCCAGCCTCTCAGAATGAATAATGAAGGCAATCATGTTGTGTATTTATACTTGAGAGGTCAAGTCAGTGGAAGAGCTGTGGTTATTTATTTTTAATACATCTCATCGAATGCAACGCAGGCCAGATTTGGGTGTTGGATTGTAGTTATCTCCTTTCGTTGCACTCAGCCATGGGAATATTTCCATGAACGACTGTTAGAAATAAACTGCTATAAAGAAGAAAATGTGCTTGTTTTCTGTTATTGGGTCATGTGGTTTTAGTCATTGACGTGCATTCATAAGTAATTGTAAGAAGGATCTAGGAACCCTTAATTCAATTATAAAAAAAAAACTTTATTAATCCCAAAGGGAAATGAAATTTTGCTGTAACTTATCCAAGAATTGTGGGTAAATTCTGATAGCTGTGAGCAGGAAGAATCTCCTGTAGCAGTCTGCATTACAGCGGCCCTGAACAAGCCTCTGCATTTGACTGAAGTATTCATACCCTTTGAATTTTGTTTTTCACATTAGAACTGTAAACTTCACTTGTTTTTGTTTCCTTCCAACTTCTACAAGTAAAAATAAAACAGCTAACACGTCCCTTATTCTGATACCTCTAAATAAAGTCTAGCACAACCAGACACACGATTAGCAAATATCAGCACAGAGTTTATAAGTGGTTTGAACATTGTTGTGACTGAACTCATAAAACATTCTGAAAGATTGCTGCTTTACAGTATAAAGTATTCACACTCCCCAAAGTCTTTCCCATTCTGTCTTAGAGACCAGCACACAATTACCATTTATCAGCAAAGAAGTAGCTAAGTTTGCATCTCTTATGGTAAAATCTGTTAGTAGGATGACTACTGGATGTACACACCACAAATCTGGTCACTACGGACAAGTGTCCAAAAGAAAACGAATGGATTATCATCGTATTGCCCAAGTCATGTAGGCGGGAACATGAGGAAGTTGAGGAAGAAGGTCAAATTGACCCTGAAGTACTGACCCAGAGGCGCTCAAATCCACAACACACTTCTTGAATATTTACTGTAGGCAGTTTTATCAAATTGAGGCTTAAAAAAAAATTATTTAATAAAAATTCAATAGAGTTTGCTGCTACAACACAACAAAATGAAAAATGGAAAGAGCTTCCCGTTTGTGGAACACTTTGCGACTCGCTATTTTTATTGCAAATAAATAAATAAATGAAACACGTTTTGTAATTGTTGAACATCTCTGCGGGTTGCCAGTGATGCCTGGTGTTGCTTAATTCCAATTTGCAGCCTCCCTGTAGTGAAGTGATGGCAGCAACAAAGCAGAAGATCCTTATATAAAGCCCAGTGTGCTGCAGCATTCTCTCAACAGGGACTGTTGGAGGAGCTCCTCGATTTCTAGACAAAAGGTAACGTCCCTACAGCGGCGAGAGGTGTGACCAAATAGGGAAAAGGTACAAAGAAAAGATTGTGTAGAGTACGAAAGTGTTATTATTTCTCTCTGTGTCAGAATGGCTGTCGGAACGCTGACTCTGTGGCTCCTCCTGGTGGGGACGGTGCTGTCGCTGGGCAGCGGTCAGCACTGGTCATTCGGGCTGAGCCCAGGCGGAAAGAGGGAACTGGATGGCTTCCCAAACACGCTGGACAGCGTAAGCACCTGAGCACTTATCCTAAACTTGGACTTTTAGTCATTTCTGCCGATGTTCTCCTTGTATTTTCTCTCCTGTAACAGATTTATGAAGGTTTTGCTCACATGGCTGCGCCTTGCACCGTTCTGGGCTGTGCAGAGGAGTCACTGCCTGCCAAAATCTACAGAATGAAAGGACTTCTCGTGAGATGTGGACTCCTGTGTTCTTGTGTTTTTCACAATTAGGTCACATCTGAGCTCTGTTAGTAATGTTTTTCTCTTCTTTCAGGGGAGCGTGTCTGAGAGGGAACACGGACAACAACCATTCGAAAAATGATGTCTGGTGTGTTTTTATGTGTTTAACTCAAACATCATTAGTTGCTGCATAGTGGTGGCATCAGGTTCACAACTTATGAATAAAAGTTGCTCAATCTTTCTGCTTCACTCTTACTGTCTTGGGGATTTTGGTTTTTGCAACAACAACAAAATAGGAAGAAAAACAAAGATATTAGCAAAAAAGCAAAACACCTTTCATTTTCATTTTCCTTTTCCTTTCACCATTGCTTACACTCTTTGAAGCGTGGTCCTCAGTAATGAAAAACAAGATTCTTCTTCACTCAGGCTGCAAAAGTTCATAGCATAGCAGATGGCAGACATATGTTTTGAAATGAATCGGGATCCAAATTCACCCGGGCTTTCTCGTCGTTTGATTTGGATTTGAAAAAAAAATTCCGAGAAGTTCCTCCTCCTGAAAAGTAAGCTTTGCTATTAAACTGAGATGCAGAGAAATAACCATTCAAACTTTGTACCAGAATATCAGGACTTGTTTTTCCCTCTCAGTACACATCGGTCAGAAGAACCAGCATCATTGGCACACAGTGCTTCCCAAAAATGTACTGGGAAGTATATTTCCATAAGTTTCCGTACATAGAAAGAAATAAAAATGTTATATCGGACAACCATTTTTATTTTTGTGGGACTCTGTGTAATAGCTGCACGTCTTGGATCACTTCGGGGTTGATCTGCAACATTTCCAGTTTTTTGAAACTTGCAAATAAGTTTTGCCACAGTGTGATGTGTGTGACGCCCATTCCACATTTTCTGTTAAAGTTTCGTGCAACCCTGCGACTGCCCCCCGATCCAGCCATCAGTATAATTTCAATTATTTGCTCGTTTGTCAAACGCATCTTCTCGGGTATCTGAAATACAAACGAAATATAAATTTTACATTCTCCTATGTATAGAAACTTATGGTCCACCCTGTATTTACACTCCTTGAACATTTCCAAGATGTGATGACCGCAAATTTGATTGTTTTTGACTAGAATTTTATTTGACTACTCAACACAAAACGACTTTATTGTAGCCATGGCTGCATGTGTAGGTGAACCGCTTCCTCAAATCTTTTGCAACCTTTTGACAGGTTTTCTTCTAGTTTTGCCCTGTGTTTAGCTCCATACATATTCCCACCCTGTCCCTGCTGAAGAGAAGCGTCAGGGGACACCATGTAGATGTTTCACTGTGTGGGTGACGTGTTTGTTCAAGCATACATATCACTGTTTGAAATTCCCTTCATAGCCCCCTACACGGCTATAACAACTGCCAACATTGTGCGATGCATGACTATTAGATGTCCAGTTGGTAGATCAATCCTCCTGAGCTGTAGATCTCTGCAGTTTCTCCAGGGTTACTGGCTGCTTCTCTGATTAATGCTCTTCTTGCTTAGCATGTCAGTTTAGCTAGACAGGAAATTCTTGATAAACTTGCAGAGCTCTGTCAGATGTTTAGCACGCAGGATTTTGTTTTATGGCCCGACTTTGCTTTAAACCTCCCCATGATGTACACCTGACCCGTCTGCTGTGTTCCTTGGCCTTCATGAAGCTGCTTGTTCCTCTAATGTTCTCCAATAAATCTCTCAGCCCTTCACAGGACATCTGCACTTACACTGGGATAAAATTACCCACATTTAAACTCCAGCTACCAATTAGATAACTTCAGAAAGCTGTAATTGTTTTTATTTAAGGGCATTAGAGTAAAGAGGTCCAAATAGAAAATAATTTTGGAATTTTATTTGCAAATGATGCATTAATAATTTGTGTTGGGCATGTTCTAAGTTTACTACATGAGAAAACACCAGGAAATTCAAGAGATGTGAAAAGTTTTGCAAAATGCTGTAATTAGTCCTGTTTGATTCGTTAAGGTCCATCATCTTCCTCGGTCATTTAGAACAGTAGTACGTATTTTTGTTTGTTTTGTGCAATCTTTGCTAAATAAATAAATAAAAAGATATCCAAAGTGTGCATGATGCAGTGCACAATGCACAGGAGGTCATCAAGAAGAATTGTGAACATTTGTGAAATTATCCTTTATTTTGAAATTCGGCCCATTCAAAGAAATAACTGCTCGTAATGCTGCATTTTCTACCACCAGAGGGCACTAGAAATAAACAGAAAACTTTTTATTGAATCGTATAATCCTTCATTGTGACAACGGGCCTTGTTTCATTCAGTATGCAGCAGCATTTTGTCGAATCGTGTTGATCTTCGTTACCTCTGCTCCAAATTTGAGACGGCATGATATTACACCAGTGGCGTTTTTTTTGTTTTTGTTTGTTTTTTTTCATGTATTTATTGTGTTTATTGCTAAAGATAAAATGGACTGAATGCCAATTTATTAGAATGCTGCCTGCTTTTGTTAAATCACATACTATCCCCTGTAGATTATTACGCTGTTTTATTAAGACTGGATAATCAACACGGCAATTATCTGAGGCAGGCGACATGTGTGTGTTTGCCAACAGGGTATGAAATTTAAACAAACCAAGCCGGAGATCGAAGTTTATTCATCATGGCGCTTTCACTGTGGAATAACAGCCGGTAATATCCTGCTGACAAGCAAATGGGCTGAGCACAGCCTTATCTTCAACGCAAAGTGTGTGTGTGTGTGTGTTTTTGTTTTTGTCAAATTAGTTCAATCCATCTGTCACTCAGGCATTACTTAGCAAACACACATGGCAACAAAAAAAAATGTTTCATTTGGTCTCATATAGCAAATGAGACTAAACCAACTTAACACAGACTCAACACCAAATTGCTGTGGTGGTTATGCTTTATTAGCGTTCAGTATGTGAGAAACAGCAGCAGGATGTAAATGATTTACATAAGATCAACACCATCATGGACAATGGTTCTGTGCCAATCCACTTTTCTGTTTTTAATCAGAGGCATTCAGCGATCGTCGCCCTGCGGTTAATCTGAAATATTAAATCGTTCAGAGGAAAGTAATGCGCAACGATCAGGGATGAGGACACACACCCACACACACTCTGCTGAGCACAGGCTCCCACTGCTGCGAAGTCCAATAATTACTTCTAATTTGTCTCACTCAGACCAGTCAGACGTATTTAACTAATCAGAGAAAACACTGACCAGAGTTTCAGCACATAGACATGCTTGTTTCTTTTCAACATGGCAGACTTTTACAATAATAAAATGAGTTTAAAAATTAACCGTAAAATCAGTGGAGCAATTTACACGGTTTCACACCGAGAGTATTTTGATCAAATTACAACCAGTTTTAAAATGGTGATTAGTGCAATGATGGTACATCTTTGTATTAAGTTAAAAATGAGACAAAAGACCATTAGACTTTGATTATGGGATAAAACATTATTGAAATATAAGCTGAGTTTTTATATCTACTAACTAGGTTGAATGTAAACCTTTTCCCTGATGACCAGAGCTAGAACCTCACTCAGGGTTAAGAAGCTAAGTTAGCTACTTAGCTAAGTTAGCTAAGTTAGCTAAGTAGAGTTGACTTTAGCAAACGTGTTGAAGAACAAGCTAACCCTGGATAGAAACTCTTAATTTTTGCTCCAAATCTGAAACTTGGTCAATTACTAATCTAGGTTGGTTCTTTAAGTTTCTATAGATTCCTAATACAACCCATACATGCGGAACAACATTTCTGCCAAAAAAGATCAAGTAAAAGCCTAGCAGGAAGTCATAACTATGTGTTTTAGTCATAATTAAAATAGTGAAATAGCTACTGTTATCTTTTGAACACAATGTAGAACAAATCAGATCAAACGTTTCAAAGAAGCGACACAATCAGTTACCTGTGATAAAAATTTGTGTTTACAGACATTTACAATATAATTTATTTGATTAAAATTTTAACATTTTATTTGCAAGCGAACGAAAAAAAAAAAACAAAGCCTGCAAACTTCCAAAGACAGTCTTGCGTTAGCATTGCTATCGCTAAACTAGCGAAAGATTCATGTGTTGATGATTATTGTTTCTTTTCTTTTCCCATGCATTATGACAGTTCTTAATTTGTAATAAATTGTTATATTTACTCGTAATGCAGCTCATATAAACGTATCAGCTTCACCATTCTCTGCAGAACACGGCGAATAAGAATAATGTTGACTGAACCAACATCTTCAGTTAAATTCTGATCAAAATATTAGGAATTGCTTTGCAAGTAATGTTTGCATGATTAAAATATTTATAACTGATATAGAAAATATGCCCAAAGATTTTATGATGTACATTTGTGTAAATGAATCTGCATTGTCTGACATCCCCCCCCCAATATATAAAAAAAAAAAAATTCCCTTCTCACCCACCGCGGGTGGTTCTTATCCTCTGAGCTCGGGTCCTCTACCAGAGGCCTGGGAGCTTGAGGGTTCTGCGCAGTATCTTGGCTGTGCCAAGGACTGCACATTTCTGGACTGAGATGTCTGATGTTGTTCCTGGGATCTGTTGTAGCCATTGGTCCAGTTTGGGGGTGACTGCCCCGAGGGCCCCGAGGACCACAGGCACCACTGTGGTCTTCACCTTCCAGGCCCTCTCCAGTTCCTCCCTGAGGCCCTGGTATTTCTCTAGTTTCTCGTGCTCCTTTTTCCTGATGTTGCAGTCGCTTGGTATTGCTACATCTACCACAACGGCTTTCCTCTGTTGTTTATCCACTACGACAATGTCTGGTTGGTTCGCCATTACCATTTTTATTTTGGTGGGCGAAATGGGCGAGATATATATATATATATATATATATATATATATATATATATATATATATATATATATATTTCTGCAGATTTGTAGATTTTGTTTAAAATCTAAATATACAAAAGGGACTGTATTGCCCCAGGCCTGGTTGTTGTGATATCACACTTAAAGTAATAAAACAATAAAAGCAACAAACTGAAGTGAACTGACTGTGTCTGATCTTCAGAAAAGGGGAAGCACCTGACATGAGGCGGGACTGCTGTTCGGGAGAAAGATTTTATTAACTTGTTTAACTGACTCATAAATGAGCAAAGATAAATAAAAAAACAAACAAAAATTAACATCCTGAATGTTTTGCTTGCTAGAACCAACAATGATTAGGAACATTACATTTTTCAAATTTAATGTCCCTTTGCTAATAATGAGATAGAACATGAAAATACTTCTTTTTTTTGTTTTTCATTAGAAAAGCAGGCGAATTGAAATGCTTAAAACAACAGCTTGCGCACATCTCCAGCCAACTAGTTCATGTTGTTCCTGCGATCTGGTGAGATTGCTTATATGAGAATCTCTCACTAAATTAAAAGGGAGCCAAGATGCTAATCTTTCTGGATCTGCTCCACCAACGAGGAGAGTCTGGCCCGGTGGACTCGTTAGGGGCCCGTCTCCAGCTGAGTTTCATTTCACAGCGCAGTAAAATGCTTCGGGCCTGGTTACAGTGGTAAAAAACAAAAAGAAAAAGAAAAAGAAGAAGAAGAAGAAAAAAAGCACAAGACGACAAAAGTCAAGCTCCACTCATTGACGAGTGCCACTGAAGCGTGACGGCACCTCCGGTATCTTGAGTGCTTTGCTCGTCACTAAACAAGAACGGAGACAGGTGAGAGGCCTGAACAGAGGAGGCTGGAGTCTGACTGCAGAAGGTCAGTCCAGGTCAAGGCAGCGGAAGCGTACAGTTAATTGTGCTGACAAGGACCTACAAGAGCTCTCCTACAGGCTGAACTGCCTTTGGAAAACAACTTGAGGTTGTGCCTTTTATTACGCACACTCCACAAATCATAAAAATGAAGCCCTGTGTGGTAAGCTAAAACTTCCCTTTTTGTTCCGTCTCAGTTGTTTTTCTCTGCTCCGGCGCCAGTCTCCCATGAACCGAAAATATGGTTCACGGGAGACTTCCTTTAACCAACATTTATCATCATTTCCAATGAATCTCCTTTACATCTCCGTTCCAAACCCCGAACATCTATAGCACTGAAAGGGACGACTGGTGTTTCCAACTCTACATGCGTGTCTGAAAGGTTCGTCACCACAGATGTCCCCCTGAATAATGCAAACTCAAACAGCACACTTAGCTTGACCTCAGACACGTCTTGAAATATTCATTTTGTGAAAAGATGATTTATATCTTTTGCGCACATGGATCTGCATTAGGCTGTAACGCAGCAATATTAATCAGCTGCTAACAGGATAGTAGATAAATAATAAGAAGAAGAAGAATTACTTTATTCATCCCAGCAGGGAAATTATTTCGCAGTTACAGCAAGAATTCTTTTATACACAGATTAACACACACACGACGGGAGCTGCGTCTGCAGGCAGCCAGCTGAGCCGGCGCCATTTTTGAAGGAGGACATGCGGCAAAGGTCGTCAGGACCGGGAGTCGAACCCGCGACGTCCGCGGGTCTAAGGCCGCTAATACACCAGCTTCATGTTCTCATTCAGTTAATCAGTGACGATTCAAACCTTGCCCCACATGCAGGTGTTCTTCCTTTGTTTATGAAAGACTAAATCCTGCTATCAAACTTTAATTTGATCAGAAACAGCTGCACCCCCTTTATTCAGGTGACAAAGGTTAGTGGTTTGTCTGAGTCATGTGTCTAGATGGTACGGTCAAATTCCTCTTTTTAAATTTTCAATCAGTTTCTTAAAATAACATGTTAACTGCACTTTTCCATTTCCTATTTTATAGGAATAATTGGCTTTTGTACAAATGTACAAACTGCAACGTTAGCTGTACAAATGGATCGGCTGTTGAAAGTGTTTAATAAAATGTATAAATCTATTAAAAAGATTCACTTAGATAATAAAGTAGAATTGATATTTTGCAGTTTCCTGTTGTAGACCAACATGAAGTAGATCAGAATTGTGGCAAGAAAAAGAGACATTGTTTTTATTTATTTTTTTAAACGACTTATAAATGGAGATCTGAAAGTGTGCCAAGCATTTGCATTCGTTGCCTTTACTTTGACAGAGCCTATAAAACCCAATTCGCCTTCAGAAGAGACCTTTTTACTTTAGTAAACACAACTGCTAGTGTAAATCTGGCTGTTTTGCGAAGCCCTCGAACATTCGTGAACAAACAGCATCATGAAGGAACACAGCGGACAGGTCAGGGATAAGATTGTGAAGAAGTTTTATGGTCAGGCTGGTTTATAAAACAATATTTCAAACTTTGGACTGAGCTTTACTCCATCATCCAAAAATGAACAGAGTATGACGCAGCTGCAACCCTACCAAAACATGGCTGAAAATGAGGCCATGTAAAGTCGCATGGTGACACAAGCCTTGTAAAAAACCACAGCAAACGTGGCAGAATGTGTGCTGGTCAGATGAATCAAAACTGTATCTCTTTGACTAAATGCAAAATACTATGGCTCAGAAAACTAAAATTGCGCATCATTTCCACAGGAAAACATGAGGAAGGGACAGGGAAGTTGGTCAGGGTTGATGGGAATATAAAAGGGGCTGAACACGGGACAGTCCTGAAAGGAAATCTGTTTAAGGTTGAAAAACATTTGAGACTGGGACAGAGGTTTACCTTCCACAACCTTAAACATCGCTACAATAGTAAGGCCAAGATTTAAACATATTTATGTGTTAGAACAGGGGTGGGCACTCCTGGTCCTCGAGGGCCGGTGTCCTGCAACTCTTAGATGTCTCCCTGGTCCAACACACCTGAATCCAACAGCTGAATCTCCTCCTAAGTGCAGTCAAGTTCTCCAGAGTCCTGTTAACGACCTCATTATTTGACTCAGGTGTGTTGAAGTAGAGATGCATCTAAAAGTTGCAGGACACCGGCCCTCGAGGACCAGGAGTGCCCACCCCTGTGTTAGAATGACCCAATCAAAGTGCAAACCTAAATTTGACTGAGAATTTGTAACAAAGCTTACAATTTCTGTTTGCAGGTATTATTCATCCAATTTGACAGAGCTTGACTTCATGTATGCTGGTTCTCATTTCACAATTATGTACTATTTTGTCTTGGTCCAACATGTAAAATCCAAATAAAATACATTGAAGTTTGGGGGTGGGAGGCAGTGGTTGGGAACACTTTTTTGTACATTTAAAACCACAATTTAGATTTTAGGCCCAGATATTTTAAAAATAACTTTTGAGTCTCAAGTATGGGTGCAATAATTGGAAATGTCAGGTTAAAACGTGATGTAATGAAGTTTATTGTTTCAATGTAACATAGCTCTAACCCAAATATTACAACACAGGTTTAATCATTAAAGATAACGTATACGATTTAATGCGATTAAAAATGCACAAAGTGTCTAACAACAGGTCCACCGAGAGACATTTGCTAGGCTACAAAGTGCTCTTTACTTTAGACCACACCATAAACTATAACTCTGTCATGTGATATATATACAGCAGAAGAGACCTGTTCTGACAAAGTCCTTTACTGTCACTTTTATTTTGTTTTATTGCAGCTGATATGCGATTGTACGGCACACTTCATGGCACACACTTTCCCACACATACATAGAGACCGGAGTCCAGAACCCGGCTGACAGCACGAGACGTATGCTGCTCCGGCCGAGGTTATCTGAGAACCACTGTTACAGCACTGGCGGTGATTTTAGATAATGACAAAAGCATTAAGATGGTGCCAATGAATTGACTGAGTGAGCCCCTAAAGCCACATCTAAAGCATTAATATTGTCTCCTTCAGCTGCGTGATAAGTTTCTCGGTTGATAATCATTAACACGTCACAGTTCACAATCCCCTTAATTTCTTCATCGCCGCTATTAACATAAAGCAACTGAATTGAAGGGAACATTTGCTTTGTTTTCCCCAGCACTTACTGGTTGTTGAGCACATTTACAGCAGGATAAAGACAGGAAGAAGTCCTCTGAAAACTCCGGACTTCAGAATAGATGTTAGAACGTTACAGAAAAGACGAGTTTAAAGGCCGTCTATTCATTCGTAGGTCCTTGCAGCATTTGTTGTCCAGCAGTAGTTCAACTGGTCCAACCTTTGAACCGTTTGTTATCTACTTCCTCTTCAGTGGGAACACTCTTTAAATCAAGACAACTGTGCCAGGCCAATGACATGTCAACACTTTGCTTTTCACTGTTGCTTCATAGATTTTCACTTTGCAAATGATGAACTTTCTTCAAAATCAACAAAGAGAAACCCCAAAAAAGTCCAAAGCGATGGGACACTGTTGGTTAGGTAGTCTTCTTCTACTAGATCTTTTCCATTTCATTGGGGAATGTTTTATGAGTTGATAGTGATTGATCCATTGCTGAAGACTGACCCTTTGGTGACCTCTGTGCTAACAGTAGACAGTGGAACGATTTCGTACCTATCCACCGGCCCCCAACAGCGACAGCGCAATACAGTGGACTTAAGCTGCTTCTGGAAGTTGCTATTGAGGAACCCATAGATGATCGGGTTGACGCAAGTGGAGACCATCGCTGTGAGGTGGCAGAAAGAAAAGATGACGTCATGGCCACAAGATGGGATGGCCTCGTGGTTCCAGTCAAACACCGTGTTGAAGATGTTGAGTGGAAGCCAGGAGAGAGCGAAGGCCACAACAATGGAGATCAGCATGGCGTTGATCCTTGTGGAGCCCTTGTTCTTCTTTTGAGTCGCATTCCTGCCGCGCTCCACCATGTCCTTCCTCCTTCTCAGACGCAGGTAGATGTGCAGGTAGCAGACCAAGATGAGGGTGAGAGGAAGCAGGTATTGGAAGACAAGCAGGGAGGTGGTGTATGCGCGGCGCTTTGGAATGGACGGCCACACTTCCATGCAAATGAGGTGGTCGCTGACAGGGATGGGGAGGCTCAGGTTCTGGAAAGGCAAGGTAAGTACACTGTACTTTAGGAAAGGCACAGATATCAGGCAGGCCACGATCCAGGTGACGGCCACTGCCACGTGGGACTGGCTCACCAGTGGTTTCCATCCAGTCGGGTGGACGATGAGCTGGTAGCGCTCCAAGGCAATGAGGACGAGGGAGAAGATGGAGACAGTAACTGAAATGCACTGGATGAAGGGCGTGAGCTTGCACATTGTGTCACCGAGGATCCACTGGTCCATCAGTGTGTAAATTATGGTGACTGGGAGGCATATAATGCACATAAGAATATCAGAACAAGACAGGTTGACAATGAAGATGTTGGTAACGTTTTGCATCTCCTTGTGCCGCATGATGACAAAAACCAAGCAGGCGTTCCCGATGAGCCCCACGGCCATCACTATGCTGTAAGCGATGATGAGGAAAGTGGTCCCGCTCACTGAGAGCGAGCAGTCCTCCGTGGACTCCCATGGTATCTCTCTCCACAAGGCCTGGTTGTGATTGGTGTTGTGCTGCAGCTCCATGATGTTTCTTGGCTCCCGTCAAAAAAAGAAGACTAGATGAATTCACTTTGTCACACCTGCTGTTATAACCTCATGAATTTTATTTTCACATTTCAGTGTTTTGTCATCCATAGTTCCAGGTTCATGTTTGTCTTCTTTTTAGTGGCCTAAAAAAAGAAAAAAATGTTGATTTGAAACAAATTGCATTTGAAAGGGAGTCAGTTTATCAGAGTTTATCTTAGGTCTAAGCAGCAAAATCAATAAACTCAATAGCCTTTTGGGGCCCTAAACATACCCTGAGAACTTACCAAACTTTGCATAAAATTCACCCCCTGTGAAAATTATTATATTTCAATGGAATCAAAGTGGGTGTGGCCAAATGGTTCAACGGCGCCCCTTAGACTCAGACATGTTGTCCTGTTTAATCTAGACACTTGAAATATTAGTGCACAGTTAAGACAAGCAAAATGTCTCCTGGAACCGCTTCCTACAACAAAGTGAAGTCGGACACTCTGGTTTGAAAGGTCCTTTTAAGGGTTTTGGTGATTTTACACACATCAAATTTTGACAAACTCCTTCTAGGGATTTTGAGGCATCGGCTTCAAATTTGGTCAAATACAAGCATTTTGAGAGACGGTCTCAAATATTAGTGAATTTTAACTATTCACACGCAGCTGTGCTCCCTAACTCTGTAAAAACCCGGAGTCCACTGTAATAGTTTATTAGACCTGCACAGTAATTGGAGGACTTAAAATTGCATTGATTGTATTAATTGTGATTAACACTTTTCTTACTCTGCCTTTTCTCCTACATTATAAAGTTCTCACTACAACCCTTGAGCTTTAGCATCTTGGTCACTAAGGTTGTTGTCGACACCGTAACAAGACAAGTTAGTATTACTGCCCAAATACATTACCTACAAACAGTTATTAGATCAAAACCTGATCTATTACGTAGAACCAATATTGCCAATATTTTTGAGTTGAGATTCAAGATATTGTATTTTTAATACGCATCAAAACATACATTCCTAACCTTTATCAGAATTTTACAAAGTGTCAAAAAAGTGCATTAAAGAACATAATGTTGACATAGGTTTTTATGGACTGGAAATTGTTAATTTTGATGCTTCGATTGAATAGATTTTTTAAGAAATCATATTTTTCAGCAACTGACTTGCTAGTCACCATTCAGCAAAACACAGGAAAACCGGTCCTTTAATCCAATGCATTAGTGCATCTCTAAATACAACAATTATTTTATTGTACATGGAGCAGTGTGGGTAAAATAGACAGCATTCAGTGCTATAAACACCTGAAAACTACTTCTAATTTAACAGGTGTTTCTTCTGAAGGTTTGCTAGCAAATCAAAATACGCATAAATTTACTGCATGTTGTAGTAACAATTGATGAATGCAGAACTTTGTAATAACTGTATTGATCAATGTGGTATAATATTTTGGCAGCAGGAGGATTTTTTTAAGCAATAAGCTGGTGTGATTCATTTTGTCTAGATACCAAGGTATCCTGATATTTTCACTCAAGGTTAGCAAAGAGTGACTATCTCACACTGACTCAGCTGCTACCATGCATTTCAGGGACAAATTTCCCTTTGTGCACATCGGCAGTGGATTCACTATTAGAATAATGGGAAATCTGTGATGGACATTAACAATGTATGTATGCAGATATGAGGCTGTTAGGGGAAACACAGATTTTCTCTCTCTCCTCTTGAGTGCAGACTGTAAGAATAACTCATGGAAGATTATCAAGAAAGAAAAACAAAGCAAAAAGAATTAGATTTTGAAGCACTGCTATAATAGCGCGCTGATTTCGATTTCCATCACAATAAAGGGGATAATCATTGCACTTTCGTTGACAATCATTTCCTATTGCTGCGTTCTTTCCCTTTGACGGTGAGAATCTATTTTCTATCTCCCCCATAGATATGTTCCCAGTGACAGCACATATGGTCTTTACAGGCACCCACTGTATAAATTAATGTAGTGGAACACATCGCAGAAATACAGTCCAGTTTCATTAAACCAGGACTAAGAGCATCTGATTATTGTGCACAGATATCCTTATTTGTGTGCACATTTCTAAGAGTGGATGCACAGCCCTAAAATCATTACTGATTAGCTGATACGATCTGCCCATGGCTCCATTCCCCCAGAATATTAGTTTTGCAACACAGCTATGCAAAGAGAATTATATCTGCGGGATTTATCATATTTAACAGATGACTCCTTAACAATGATAAATGTTGACAGGTGGGACATTAATGGCTTGTGGCCGTCTCTGTTATGAGCTGTAATGACCTATTAGGATGTGCTGTTTCATTTGTGGTGATTAGCCTGAGTGTTCCTCATCAAAGAAGCACAACCACAAAACAAGTTCAAGTACCATTTAAAATCCTTTCCTCAAGAATCCCAAAAACAATAATAAAAATAATAATAATAATAATAAAAAATCTTGAACTTAACCCGGCCAGATTTCTGCTTGTTTGTGCGGCTTGTACTTGGACAGTGCAGCCTTGATGCTGATTATTTATAGCAGAATTTGTTCATTTAAAGTGATGCAGTGCTGTGTGTTGTGTCTGCTGCCAGAGACAAGCGAGGGAATTTACAAAAGCAATCACTGTGAAGCTTAAAAGAGATTGCACCCTTAACGACACAAAGGATTTGCAATTTTAACAAAGGAATGAAACCTGATAGGGGGTGGGGGGGGACCTTAATACATAGATACATTTAGTTTGATGTATTTTTAACAGATTTTTTAGAATACGTCAAGAAATGCAATAAATAAATAAATAAAAACACCTCAGAAATACATGAAAAGCTGGGCAGAGAGGAAAGTGTTGCATGTGTGACCTACCCGCTGTCCTGGATCCGCGGTCCGTCTGCAACAGTGTGGCGTCTGCTCGCTCCGAGGCGGACCTTTTAAAGCTCCGGGGGCAGGCAGGTAGGAGACACTCCTGAGCCGGGGAGGAGACGCAACACTTAGAGACCTGATGAACGGTCACTGACTGGGAGCCACTTGCACTTTTAGCGAGCTTTGTGGATAACAATGTGACCAGAAGGGAAAACATAAAAAAGAATATGTTTTTTATTCTTCGGGGGAAAAAAGGAGTCCTAAAGCTTTGCGGTGGTATATTAGAAACAGATTAAAAGCTCTTCTAAACCGGTATTAAAAGGCTCAGTTACCATATTCGTATAGGAAATAATGTTATTCTTACCGCAGTCGTCTTGTCCTGTGGGACTCTGCTGTGCTCCAGGTGAGTTGTGTCGGTGCAGCAGAAGGTGGTGTGCGTCCTGCCAGGATCCCGGACAGGAGCTGAGGCTTCTCTTAAAGCGCCCTCATCGTGCCTCAGACTCTGGCGGGGATGTAGCTGACTGACTGACTGGGAACATCTTACATAATAACTTCTGCGAGGCTCGCACGCGCGCGCCAACGCGTGAACACCAAGCTGGTCGAGCTGAGTGAAGCTGACACCCCACCCACCTCAAAAAATTCAGCAAATAGTCTGAGTGGTTAGTGCTCCGTTAGTGCAGGTTTGTGCCGTTAAAATTTTCGTTTGTGCAGCTTTCGTTTTCGAGATATTAAAAATTATATTTTAGGTCATCCAGAGTTCACCATCCCCCCATGTTGCTCCAAAACAAACCAAACTGGGCTACTTCGTTAGTGCTCCGTTTGTGCAGGTTTGTGCCGTTAAAATTTTCGTTTGTGCAGCTTTCGTTTTCGAGATATTAAAAGTTATAATTTTGGCCGATGACGTCACCATCCCCCCATGTTGCGCCAAAACGAACCAAACTAGGCTACTTCGTTAGTGCTTCGTTAGTGCAGGTTTGTGCCGTTAAAACGGACGTTTGTGCAGCTTTGGTTTCTGAAATATTAAAAGTTATAATTTTGGCCGATGACGTCACCATCCCCCCATGTTGCTCCGAAACACACCAAACTAGGCTACTTCGTTAGTGCTTCGTTTGTGCAGGTTTGTGCCGTTAAAATTTTCGTTTGTGCAGCTTTCGTTTTCGAGATATTAAAAGTTATAATTTTGGCCGATGACGTCACCATCCCCCCATGTTGCGCCAAAACAAAACAAACTGGGCTACTTCGTTAGTGCTCCGTTAGTGCAGGTTTGTGCAGTTAAAACGGACGTTTGTGCAGCTTTGGTTTCTGAAATATTAAAAGTTATAATTTTGGCCGATGACGTCACCATCCCCCCATGTTGCGCCAAAACAAACCAAACTGGGCTACTTCGTTAGTGCTCCGTTAGTGCAGGTTTGTGCCGTAAGCTATCCATGCATACATCCTCTCTGCTTTGCATCGAGTCAACATTTTATATGAAACCTGAACATTAATTTACTTACCTTGTTCAAAAATCAAAATCAGGGTTGGAAAAATTCCAAAGATGACTCTTTCAAAACGATTTCTTTCAAACTGCTAGAATAATTTCAACGAGAGGCTGAAATTACACTTGCTCTTCCGCAAAAACAACACTCGCTACAGTGTGGGTGGAGCCAATCACAGTTGACGTTGTGTGAGAACTTTGTCAAAGTTGGCAAAACATTTTACGTGCTTTTAAAAATCCTTGAAGATCACGCATATACATTTAATGTCAGCAATTGGATGAAATGAAACTCGTTGCATTTAAAATATATTTACTAAATATTAAGTACATTACTTGGATGAACTTTGTTGAACCAATGACCCTGCCATGCACTTCCGGTTTAACTCTGCAAAAACTTTATTTGCTCAAGAAACTAGCATGTTAGCTATGGATTTTTTGTTGTTGTCGTTTTTTACCCTTTTGCTGCATAATCAGCAGAAAGTAAGTCAACAATGTGAATATAATTGTTGAAACCACCTCCGAAACCAAAGCACAGTTGAACAGTCGTACAAATACACACATTACGTTACGGTCACGGCCGCATGTCCTGTCTTGACAGGATTCATTTATTGTGGAGAAAGTTATATTGGTGAGAAAACATTACTATCTAAAAACATTTCTTGAAATGAGACAAATTTCTTCTTGTTCGAAATCTTTATTGAAGTTCAAAACAAAAGAAGGTACACATTGTACAACAGCTGAAAATCTGCAGAATTTAACTTACACAATAACATACGAAATTAATAACTGCTTGCTTTGTGGTTATGTCCAGAGCAGGCCACAGTCATCAATTTAGGTGAAGTCAGTTGGCGTATGAAAGAAAATTATGTAATATCTCATGATGAGCAGTAGCCCAGTTTGTTTTGTTTTGGCGCAACATGGGGGGATGGTGAACTCGGATGACCTAAAAAATAATCTTTAATATTTCAGAAACCAAAGCTGCACAAACGTCCGTTTTAACTGCACAAACCTGCACTAACGAAGCACTAACGAAGTAGCCTAGTTTGGTTCGTTTTGGCGCAACATGGGGGGATGGTGACGTCATCGGCCAAAATTATAACTTTTAATATCTCGAAAACGAAAGCTGCACAAACGAAAATTTTAACTGCACAAACCTGCACAAACGGAGCACTAACGAAGTAGCCTAGTTTGGTTTGTTTTGGAGCAACATGGGGGGATGGTGAACTCTGGATGACCTAAAATATAATTTTTAATATCTCGAAAACGAAAGCTGCACAAACGAAAATTTTAACGGCACAAACCTGCACAAACGAAGCACTAACGAAGTAGCCTAGTTTGGTGTGTTTCGGAGCAACATGGGGGGATGGTGAACTCGGATGACCTAAAAAATAATCTTTAATATTTCAGAAACCAAAGCTGCACAAACGTCCGTTTTAACTGCACAAACCTGCACTAACGAAGCACTAACGAAGTAGCCTAGTTTGGTTCGTTTTGGCGCAACATGGGGGGATGGTGACGTCATCGGCCAAAATTATAACTTTTAATATCTCGAAAACGAAAGCTGCACAAACGAAAATTTTAACTGCACAAACCTGCACAAACGGAGCACTAACGAAGTAGCCTATTTTGGTTTGTTTTGGAGCAACATGGGGGGATGGTGAACTCTGGATGACCTAAAATATAATTTTTAATATCTCGAAAACGAAAGCTGCACAAACGAAAATTTTAACGGCACAAACCTGCACTAACGGAGCACTAACCACTCAGACTATTTGCTGAATTTTTTGAGGTGGGTGGGGTGTCAGCTTCACTCAGCTCCCGGGTCGCAGTCTCCACGGCTTGCGCGCGCGCACGCACACACACACACACACACACACACACACACACACACACACACACACACACACACACACACAGCACGGGGCCAATGAGGAAACTGAGTTGTGTGAAATTTGCAGACTGAGCATGGTGGGTTTCACCCACCTGAAGCTCGGGAAGGCATTAGTGGTGACATTAGAGAAAAGGGACCGAGGTCAGCGAGGAACCCGAGTGGGCAGGCTCTCTATGACACAGCTAATGTCATATTTATATAGGACTTTAGTGAAGCTGCGGCAGCGAGTAAAACCTCCTGTACGTTCCAGACATTTTAAATGTTCACCCACATACATTTTAAAATACCTTATTGATCTTAATCAATATATATATATATATATATATATATATATATATATATATATATATATATATATATGCACAAGGTCTGAATATATCTCTATAAAATCGTTAAGCAACCCTTTACTGCAGCACATGAAGCTTTTCTAACTATATATTCCTATCTAACTATTTATACAGTATATACCTATCTATCCACTGTGCATGATGTTTGATGAAGAACGCTCCAGCTGGAGAGGGGACTCAGCGTAAATAATACACTACTATGTCTACAAAGAATGGAGTCATAATAATAAACGTGACGGCAGCAGCTATTAAATGTCATACTTATTATTTTAAAGCATCCTAATTCTACAAACACTACTGGGGTAAAGCACATACAAATTCAGTATTTGTTACATTTGAAGGTGCGCGTTGACTTTTGATCGTCACTTTATTGAGTCATTTTATCTGTAAGCAAAACATATTAACGGGTTCTTTGGCACATGTGCCTTGCATGAACCCTGACCCCTCTAGCGCCACCCTTTGGGTGTCGGACCCTACAGGTTGGAAGTTACATGACATTGGATTTGTTTTTGGTATGTAGTTAGCACAGATGAGTGTTAAAAAATTGCACTTTTGGTCATAAACCCAATACTAATGGGTAATATTTAATATGAGTGTATTAAATGTGTCACGAAGTGCGGGTGTGAGGTGGTGAGGCAGACGCTTGAGACCCAGGTAGAAATGAAAATGATGATTTTAATGATGGGAACTCAGTCCAAACAACAAGCAGCAGGCACATGGACACACTGACAACGAACGGACTAGACATTGACGAGGACCCGACGAGGAACAAGGAACACAGGTGGAGTTAAATACACGGGAGGGTAATCACAGAAATGAGACACACCTGGGAACAATCAAGGGGAGGACAGGACAACGAAGAGACTTAAGGACACAGAAAACTCTAAATAAACACAGAAAAACACAGATCACGACAAAATGAGTATGTTCTTGATTTTTGTCGATGCAATTAGACGTGACAAATTTGTTTCTATCTTTGGCTGCATGGAAGATCAGTTTTCATCACTGGTGGATTTAGTAAGAGGGTTGTTGGTTTAAAGTATGTAGCGTTTGCATGTTCTCCCTGTTCTTTCATGGGTTTTCTGTACAACTTTGGACACCAGGATCCATTAACATGTATTTTAGATGTTTCTAAGACATGCAGGACAGATGCCAGCGTCTAAGAGCCAAAAACAATTCTGCCTATTTCTCATTCCTTACTTCTGATCCCTGCTGTCTAATGTTGATTCTTAGCTACCAGCATGAGCACGAACAAAGCAGAACTAGCCGGGTATGTTTGAGTGATCTCTTCATATTTCATTACTCAGATGTGGGGGGTTTTCCTAATTACTGAACAGCTATTAGTAAAAGGAATCACAGACTTAGTTATTCAATGCTCAGAACTACACCACACACTTCCTCAGTCCCATAGCACTTAAAAACACAGTTGAAATACAGTAAGTTGGATAAATATTCAGATTCCTTTGTATTTTTGGTCATCTGCAGAGGCACTTTGTAAGAAGTTGCTAATCAAGCATGTGTTCCCAGTTCAGGATAATCCACTCAAGTTTCCACAAGGGTTGCAAGTTCTGTCCTTTAAAGTAGTAACAACTTAGAGCCATTTCTATTACGGGCAGAATGAGCACCATTGATTACATATGAATTACATAGAATTTGATACATAGAGTACATTTCAAAATGTACTATAGTTTATAGAAATTGGTGACATTGCATGTCAAAGAATTTCAGAGGCTTTCCTCCCTTCCATTGTTTCTCTTTAATGCCTAAAATGGCTTCGTAATGTCATGATTTTTGTCACTTGTTTCATCTTCCACAGCATTGTAATATTTGTAAAGATTATTTCCACGCAGACTGCGTCGAACACGCTGCACTTGAGGAAATAAAACAAACAACATGCAGCACCGTCTGCATCTTTACCGGACCCCTTTGCCATCATTGTTCCATAATAAAGACCAAATCAAACATCTTCGCGATGCAAGTCCCCCGTTCACATCCCTCTGCCGCTAACACCTTGTACTATTTTAAAGCCCATTTCTTGCACCTCCTGTGAATGTGCGACAGATTGTTAACTGCTTCTTCACACTGTCCCCACACACTCCTGCTTTAAGTGGAGGCTGTTGGAGAGAACAGTAATAGCCGTTTGTCTGAGAGGCAGAACGGCGAAATGACTTGCCACCAACAACAACAGCTCCGTAGGTGTTTGCTCGAAGCAGAGGCACGGGCATCGAGTCGCTTGAGACGGCGCTTCTGCGAGTTTTTTGATTAAGGCAGAGATGCAAATACAGGACGGGTGGAAATTATTGGATGGGCTGGATTTTAATGAAAAACCGTCGGACATGCTGGGACGCACCTGTGCGTCTTCCCTGGTGCAATCAGTGCTACTGTCACTCACTTTGTGATTTTTCTTTGAAAGGCCGTTGTTTTGGCCACGGAAAAAAATGGGTGAAGCAATTCCTTTGAAAGCTTGACATCCCTTGGTCATGAAATTGTGCTTTTGACGGCGTGTCCAGCACTTCCACATAATTGAAAGGTGACATCTCGGGTCAACGCAAGAAATTGTGGCCAGAGAAGTTTTTGGACAACTTCTTCCAAAGCATTTTTTTTCTCTTGCACATTGGCCAAGTGGAGCATTTCACTGCTAAAAACACTCTGAACTATTTAATTTCCGTTTAGTACGGAATCTGCTGTGACCATATTGGGAGTCAAAGAGAGGCCCCTGTTACGTAAGCACTTGCACGAGCAGTTCTTGTGGGAAAATTGCTAACAACTTTTTCGCGGGAGTGGCAGTGTGCATCAATAAAGTGCTTCGCCCCATTAACAATGAATTTTTCCTTCCGCTCCAGCTCCTCGAATGTGTGTTTTATAGTGACTGGGGAGCCCTCTAAGGCGCATATTTGTGTTTTTGTAATTCCGCAGCCTGTTTTATGTGTGTGATTTATTTCTGTTGTTCAGACGGAGCTCCGCAATAATTTTCCAGAAAGGAAGGAAGGAAGAGAGACCAACTGATGAAAATAAAATAAATGTTATTATATTATTGTCAATTAGTGAGGTATTAAAACAGGCACGGTGCAGACAGAGGGCCTTTTTGAGGCACATTCAGGTTGGAAATGTTGCCCATAGGTATTAGATAATTATAGTTTTAGTTCAGAAGCATTCTATTTCTCAATATAAGGAAAAAGACATGTTTATCAGAGGAAATAAATGGCTTACCAGGACATTGCAAAGGCTCTTTGAATAATACAGCTGCTGGTGGGTGAAACATTGGAATTAGGGTTGAAATTAGGTCTAGATAGATAAATATAGGTCCATCCACAACCAGAATGAAACAGTTCTCCTCATAAACAAATAAAAACATGAGGTTTTCATACAGAGACATATTTTACTTTAGATTTAACGGTGCAATATCATGTATTTTTCAGGTATGTAGTGCCATTTTATAGGACAGTCAAGTAATTCTCTTACCTTCAGTTGTTATAAAAATGTTACATATATCAAATATGACTCAAAAGAAATGTGACCTTGTAACTTAACACTTTGAAATTGGGCCTCTGTCTCTTTAAAACCTTCTGCTCTTTCTGAAATTCACAACATCACTCCTCTATTCACCCTTTAACAATGTTGTTGCCAGTGTTGGACTGAGAAGTAGCTTGTGCATCAAGGTGTTTGCTAATTGTTGCCGGCTAGTCTGAATGAGCTGAGCAGGGGAATGGGTGGGACAGGGCTGCTCTGTGAGGCGGATCCTCAGAAACTTGGAAACCGCAGCTCTGAGGTGGAGGACCTTCTGTAGACAAAGATCCACAAGGAAGAGATTATTTTCGGGCGTTGTTTAGAAAAGAGAGAAGCCTGAAGGCTGATTCGCTGTTCTCATCTCAGTGTTGGATCCCTTTAAATCCAGCGACATCTTAGAATCTACAGCTCATCTTCTTGTGTTTGGTGTCATGCCTGAAACTGTGACGCAGTCTTCCCTGCAGTATTGCATCTTCCTGCATGAACCAAAGTTGAAGTGATCCTTGACATCATCACAGCAACACAGCTCTTTATGTCCCTTGGGGCTTTAAATAACCCGAGCCAAGAACAAATGCCACAGTGCCGCAGGTAGAGCGGGATGACAACCAACCTTCGGTGGCACAGATCAAATGTGACACAGAGCTCACCCTGATGCTCTTCTCGTAAAATGTGGCTTCTGGTTGCAGCTTAGACACACAAGGGAAACCCCTGTTAATCACGGTTGACAGTACTGTTCCCTCAGGAGATAATCAATGTTTTCATAGAAACGATGGATCGAATGTCTGCTTGTGCGGTAGCCGTCTCATTTGTTGCAGTAAACCTGTTCAGAGTTCGGCAGATTGAGTCGATAAGTACTAGGAACCGTTCTAGGAACACCAGAAAATGCAGTTTTAGTGACAATAAAACAGCACAAGATCAAGGGCACTAACTGACCCGAGCGACATTTGTTATCGCATTGCAGCAGAATTTGTCAGGGGAATCTGTTAAGCCGCAGGGCAACAATCGGTTGTAGAAGTTGATGTGGGAAAAAAAAAAATGTTCAGACGAAGGATCTGAGCTGCTCAAACTGTGACTGCTTGACAGCTGGGTCAGCAAATGTCAAAAACAAGAAGCCTTGCTGGAGTGCAGTATTTCATGTAACTGGTTTACATAAGTATCCATCCAGCTTTAGTCCAATACCCTGAACTAGAATCCAGTGCAGCCAATCTCCTGCAAGAGTCACCAGGACTTTTAAATAGTTCACGTCTTTGTCACGTATTCTCAGTTTTTGTGAAGGCCTCAGTGTTTTTGTTATTTAACAAAATCAATTGAAACCAGAGGTTTACACAAGTTACATAATAAAAGACACATACACCTTTTGCTCTCACTGTCGGCCACCAGTTAACTCAAATGTGTCAGGTAACCAATCAGAGGTTTCCAAACCCATCCTCTGGGCTTTCCCTGGTCATTTAAAGATGTAGTAATTATTCTGCATTAAAACTTCTCATTTTGAAGACATTAATAAAGAAATCTGACATATTCTCATTATTGTGGCATTTAGCAAATAAACATTTATTTGGTGCTTTTAACTGACCTATAAAACAAGTTTTATCTGATTTAACCTTAGACAGTGAGAAAAAGAAGTGTATGTCTTTTTATTTGACATACATAAACTTCTGGTTTCACTGTACTTACAGGTACCTTTTTTTTCATATGAACTCTGTGTCTCTGATTTAACTGCCCATCGCTTTGTACCAAAATCTCAGTCTTGTGAGCCTTTTGGCTGCAAGAAATCGATCGCAACGAGGTGAAAACGCACTAGAAAACTCTCAGCTGTGTGCCGACACCACTTGACTGAGTTTCTGACTTTCCTTGAGACAGATTGTGGGCATTGGTTGCTGAGAACACTTTATTTATTTTTTTCTAGCCCATTTCTAATAGTCTTGGGAGATCAGTGGGTGTTCTTTTTCTTTTTTGTTGAAAGATTGAGCTTTGGAGTGGGTTGTTTTTGGACATTGCTCATTCTGTACATTGCTCATTTTTTTCTAAAGGGAAAAAAGGGATGGAAAAAGTCTCCTATAAGCTGACTGCAGTCTTATCTGCAAGTACTGTGACTGAGTTATTCACCAAAGTTTCACCACTTTGTGTTCATGGGACAACCATGTCGGATTTTAAGGTCAGGACTCTTGAGGTCTCTGCGACTTTGAAAGTCAAAAATTCATCTTCGCGTGCATTCCAGTGGATTTTGCATGCTGGGAAATTGACTGTTCCCATATTGGGGTTCAAAAGAAGTTCTCTAGTGAGCTTACAGCTAATTATTAATAGCCTTTAAAATTGGAAGCAGGAGTGAGCTGCTTCAACTTTATTAACTTTATGGATTCCTTTGTGGAGAAGTTTAAAGAAGGGTTAGGTCACAGAACAATGTCTTAAGCTCTGGAAGCTCACAGAGAACTGTCCTGTCCATCCATCCGTCGAATACTGAAACACTAAACAAAAGCTCCAGAGCAACAAGCAGCTGCTTAGACCCTCTACTGCGCTTCTTAGTAACTTTGGCCAAAAATGATAAAGAATCCAGCAATGTTTAAAATTATAGCGATAATAAATAAATTACTATCTATTAGTGTTTCTAACGCTATGATTTGAAATTCTGGAATTTTTATATCATATATATACTGTATATACTATATATATATATATTAATTATATCAAACTTGGAGGTTTCAATGTAAAAAGAAAATGTATTCATTCCTTTTATGGAGAAGTTTGATCATTTTCAAAAAGTAGAACTTGTTGTTTTTTTTAGTCCTTTAGAATATATTAAGATATTGTATAAATAAATAAATAAAAAAAGGCCTTTCTTTTTATTTTTTGGTTTTGTTTTGTTTTAAAGGGTCATGTAACTTTTGTAGCTTTTGTGGCTCTAAGTAACTTTGCTCAGCTAGACTGAAGGCAAAAATGGCTCTTAGGGTCATAAAGGTTGCTGACCCCTGACCTAAGCAGACAGGACGAGCAAGGAGAGTGTCAACCAGAGAAGCAACCAAGAGGTTGCCACAATCAGACCACAATTCTGGTATATATTTTTGTTAAAATGCAATCAAAATTGATCTGAGTGTGCCGCAGTCGCTCTTCTGTCCCGCCTCGCTTCTGGCTCAGCGGTTTCCCCTCATATGATTCAGAAGTTACAACTACAGTACGTCGTCACCGCGAGTCGGGACGGTGGATGCCGCACCCCCAAAAATAGCCCTTGCGCCTGCATCAAGAGCTGAAAAGTGGCGGAGGAGCACACGCCCAGACACATATGGCAGATAAGATCCCTTTACTCTTTTAGGTAATTCCAATTAAAATGAGTCTAAATCATATTTTCAAATTCTCACAGGAAATCCACACGGATCAATGCTTCATGTTCTGCCTGTGTCAAACACAATGTCCCTCGTCTTGCAGTGGCGGCAAAGGGAAAAGGTTCGTGACACAGACCTGTCCTCTCTTTGGTGAGCTGATGTCAAGGCTGAGTCCAACCCAGCAATCTGGCGCTATCATGTCCTCGCTTGCTGTCTTGTGTAATATGCTCCCCTGGGAGATGCCCAGTTTCCTGGTGCGTGTGTGGCGGGCCGTGTGTGGAAAAAGTGATCATTCCTCATTCTGTTTCTTCACACAAACATGCAAAAAAAAAAAAAAAGCTATTCCAACTGAGATTGGTGCAATTTTTAAATGAACAGGGGAGGGGGAAAAAAGCATTTTTCTCCCTATATCAACAATCACTGACGCTGTAGAGCAGCAAACACTGTAGGTAGTGCTAAATATTTTAGCAGCATTTGGTTTGCTTTTTCTGCCTCCCCCTGTTAGGAGGAAAATTTCTCAGCCTTGTTTTGTACGAAGACTCTGACCTCGAGAGACAAGGGAAGAAAAGACCCCTCCTTTTTTTGGCTGACTTAGGAGCTGACATTATGGTCGAGCAATAAACGTCAACCAGTTTCTATTTAATTTAAAGCTGAATACAGACAACATATTTTGCAATTTATTTCTCCACAACTTCCGGGCTGTCCAAGGAGACAGAATCAATTTGAATAAATACAAAGAGGGAAATCTGCTTGAATTCCCATTTTGGTTTCAAGCTCTGACTCACCTGGCGGCTGCTGCCTTAAAGCGGTCGGCGGTGCTGGAAGTTATTGTGTTTGTAAGACTTTGGTCTGGGGGGGGAAATTGATTGCCTTCCCTCACAATCACCAGGCTGCACGGGGAAAATATTGTGCGCTGCAGCAGCACCTAAGTCACTTAAAATGATCCCTTCAGCTTGTGAATCATAGAGAGGGCTAGTAGGTGTGATGGAGTGCGCACAGTTCGCTCCTGCTCGTTTATGAGCCATACTTTCAGGAGTTGACATGTTCACATTGTCAGTTCATTTACCTTTTCTCTTGATTATTCAAACAAAGCGTGCTGCTCTGCAGAGTGACTGTGTTAAATTAATACACGATCTTTATGGCCATGCGTGTTTATTAATTTGGGGCTTTTAATAATTGACTGGGCCGTTCTTTGCTCAACGTGGAGCGACCATACACCAAACAGCAGAGTTTTAAAAACAATAGCTGAGTTCACAAGTATGAATTCATGGTGAGTTTTCTCTAACCCACACACCATCAAAAGTATTATTCCTGCATTTCCAGTATGTTTTTAATGAAGACAGATGCTCCTTCCTGAGCAGTCTGAAGAAATGCACCACTCAGGCCCTCTAGCACCTCCTAGTGCCTAAGTAGGAAAGTCCATGATTTTCTCTCATCCAAACATGGTGGAAAAAAAAACATCAAGCTCCTTGTCCTTCTCCTTATGGATTTGCTGTCGGCTACATGAAATGCACTGGTCCGTCAAAAACAACCAATCAGAGCCCGGAGGAGGGTCTTATGCTGTCAATCATCCTGGTGTACAACTGCGTAATGTGCTAATGGCAGAGAAATAACCGTTCCAGGAAAACAGTTTATCCAACGTCATCAGCGGCCATGCTAACTAGCCTTAGCATTCATGAGAGTCTCCAGCTTGAGGAGCTAGCCTAGCCTATAGGAGAGAGGAATGAGCAGGATGTATAAGAGGATGATTGATAGCGCTAAGAACCTCCTCCTGGCTCTGATTGGTTGTTTTTGACGGACCAGTGCATTTCATGTAGCTGACAGCAAATCCACAAGGAGAAGGACAAGGAGCTTGATGTTTTTTTTCACCATGTTTGGATGAGAGAAAATCCTGGACTTGCACACTTAGGCACTAGGAGTTGCTAGAGCGCCTGCCCTTTGTCCTCTGGACAAAAAAGTGCCCTTATGAAATCTTTGTTTTCTAATTCATACCATGTACTGTATGTGGCCCAAGACAGCTATATGGTTATTCATTTGAAATAGTTATATATGCATGATGTTCAAGCTGTGCCTGTAAAAAACAAAAAACAGGAATTACCATTACTAAGGTGACCTTTTGCTTCTACTTGAGAAAATGCCTGTGCACACCGATTCAAAGGTTTTCTCTGATGTTTCATTAATTTCATTTCTCTATGATCGTTCAACCTTGGTGAAAGAACTTTTCATTGAAACTATGCATACTACAGATATCACATCCATTAAGATTTCTGGTAAGATTTATTACACATTATAGCTGATTTTGCTTTGCTTTGTAGATGTCAGCATTAAAAGTTTCAGTGCCAGAAAATAGAGAGACGCAGGCCAACTAACCGTCACCAGTGGAGCTGCGCTGTCCCAAACTAATCAGCTGTATTGTCCTTTGGTCTGCCAGCTTCTTTTCTTATCAGATGCAGCGAACAGAGGCTATTTTGTTGCACATGGCTGGCACATTCACTTTCTCATAAAAGCCCACTGCATGGCTTGTTAGGGCCCATTGTGCTGTCGGCATATGCTGTACCTGTCCTTTGTAAAGATGCTCAAAAATGGCACCTTGGAATAATCTCCTGTAATAATGACTTAGGCTTTGAAGTTTGTTGGGATTTTTTTCTAAAAATAAAAAATAAAAAAAGCTAAAGGAGTTGATTAGGTTTTGTATTTGTTGAAGATCGTGGCGGAGGCAGTGTTCTGTTTCTCTGTAAGCCTCTATTCCCAGCCTCCATTTTCCAGTCTTTTTGCTTGGTGGAAGCTGACAGCTCATTCCGTAAATGCTACCTACTTTGTTTTCATTTGTCATTGCTGTCCCGTGGACTGCACAGCCCTCTCTGCACAGCCCTCTGCTGATGAAAGGTGATGCGCTGCTAATGCACTGGAATGCTGCACTCTCGGTAATGGCCCCACCAGTGGGGCTTTTTTTGTGAAATCAGGGTCCAACAGAACCTCCACTGTTGTGGCCTCCTCACACAACATCCTGTGATCAGGTAACTCTAATCAGCCACAAATGCGTGAAAACGAACTGGAATGTTTGTAGCTAGTCAAGACAGATTTGCATACTGTCATATTTGAGGCTTTCCATCCTATACCAGCAGTGCAGCAGGCAATTTGTTGGTTGGTTGGTGGAGCAATGCAGGAAGAAGAAAAAGTGCCGTCTAATATGTTTGGTGACTCCTGTCAAAAACATCTATGCGTCCAAGACAAAAAGTCCGCCCCTTGCCTCCCTTTCGGTTTTTCCTGGCATGCTACGCTGCAGTTTACATCGGACGGGAAAATGGATCAAGTGATGGATCATTCCAACTGTGTTTATGCAACCAGAGAGAGGAAAGAAAAAATCTCTGCATGTCAGGAAATGATGTACGCAAATCGAAGTCACAACATAAGATGAATGGAGCTGTAAAGCCTAAGCAAGGCAGAAGCTAGTGTTATTTTTATATATGTTTGTGCGTGTGTGTGTGTGTGTGTGTGTGTGTGTGTGTGTGTGCGTGTGTGTGTGTGCGTGTGTGTGTGTGTGTGTGTGTGTGTGTGTGTGTGTGTGTGTGTGTGTGTGTGTGTGTGTGTGTGTGTGTGTGTGTGTGGGCGTGCTTGTGTGTGTGTAAAAAAGCCATAATGACCAAAGCTGCCTCAGAAAATCTACCAAGCTGCTGTTATTGATGTGGAAAACAACAGATGGGGAAAAAAATTACAGTGAGTTTGCAGAAGCATTCACACTTTTTGAACTTTCACACATTGTCACTTTAGAACCACAAACTTCAATGTAGTTCCTTGAGTTTTTATGTGATTGACCAACACAAGTAGTGTGTAATTATAAATTAGAAGGAAAAGGATAAATATTTAAGTCTTTACTGGCAGGAGAGAGAAGGGAGGAAGTGACCTGAGACCGGGAATCGAACCCAGGCCAGCTGCATTGAGGACTACAGCCTCTGGACATTGTGTGTGCGTACTACCCACTGAACCACACCATACCCAAGTTTTATGAATATTAAAAGTGCGGTTTGCATCTATTTTCTTCCCACTGAGCCAATAAATTGTAGAATCACACTTCACTGCAATTACAACCGAGGATACTTTGTAGAAAATGTCTCCACCAGATTTACAGTAGACCCTGAAATAGTTGCCATTCTCATAGCATGATGCTGCTACCACCACATTCCACTTACCTTTTTATTTTCTTTTTTTTTTTAAACTCACCTCAGTGTTCTGCATATTCGTCTAAAAAAAGTCCAGTTTCAATCTGATGCCAAATTTCATTTGGTTTTCTTTGCACAATGGTCACTTGGGTATAAATGGTAGATAGTTAACTTGCCAACAGATTCTCTGACCTGAGCTGTGAATATCTGCAGCTCCTCCAGAGTTACAGCAAGATCTTTTGGCTGCTTCAGTGACTAATGCCCTCCATGCACTGTCTGCCAGTTTAGGTGGATAACATTCTAAAAGGACTTTATATTTCAAATTCTCCATCAGTAAAAATGGGCTAGATTCCAAAGCACTCCACACAGTAATCGTTCATACTCACGCTGACGGTGTGTTCAGACTCACAGATACTATGATGTAATGAATATGAATGATTTTTAAAAAAGGTATCTTTGCAAATTAACAATTCGGTATATATTTTTTGAATAAAAGCTAATTTTGCGGCCTTAATTTATTATGCATTGTGTATAATCTGCTTGTTTTTTGGACTGAATAATGTTCCTGCATTAACTGCAGGAAGAACAAGGGAAGTCGACGAGATTTTATGCTCAGCTTTTGCTGTTGGTGGTTTTAATGGGTGGCTGCTGTAGGGTGCCATGAAAACAGTTTTGCATCTGACAGCTCCCTCTTGTGTTCAGCAGCTAGAATTGATCAAATAACACGCCTGCGTTTAGTCGCGCAAATGTTAAAGACAAACAATAAGTGTGCCAACATCCTATTAATAGATCCACAAAATCTTAGCAACAAAGACAACTTCTTGCTCAATTTTCAATAAAGACCAGACACTTTCAACAGCAACTCTTTGGATGACTGTGATAGAAAAATGTAGTGCAAAAATCTTGATCAACATCTCTTCCGTTTTATTTTCTTTGTAATCATTTTTGGCGCTATGTTTTCAATTTAGAAAATGTGTTTTAAAATAAAAACTGCTAAGGTGGCTAAAAGCAGTGCAGCAACATTTGATAGTAAACATTGCTTTGGGGAAATGGGATAAGAAGTCAGAAGTCATTGCGACGTGATTGGCTCGTCCATAGAAAGTGGGCGGGATGAGGAAAGACTAAGGACCAATAGTGTTTGAGCTTTCGCCCTAAGACTAAAAGTAAACACGCTTGTTTTGACCTGTTAAAAAGAAATTGAGGAACTCTGCGTCTTGCGTTGTAAGCAGGTATTTTCTGTCCCAGAAGTCATTTCACAGCGGTTTTATGTTTAAGGACACGGCAACATTTCTGCGTATTGACCCCGTTAAGGTTGTGAAGGCTTCTTGTTAAAACATAGCAGGCTAACCTGTTTTTAGCTTGTATAACACTTAACTACTAGCTTAGCAGCGGGGAAACAGCTAACATTTTAACGGAGGGAGGTATGTATGTGTTATACTTTCGTGTTTTTACAACTCTGCGTCTGAAATGGGGGATAACCGTGTGCGACTTTCTATAAATGTGAAAGGACTTTTTTTTTTTTTTTTTTTTTTAAATCAGCTGGTTTGTCGCTAGCTGCGTCTCTTCTTCCTGTTTGTTAGCAGGCGGCGTCTCGCTGGAGAAAACACCGGATGATGGTGGTGCTGCCAGGCAGGTGAAAGGGATGAAACCCGAAGGTCACCGGTTTATCATGGCTGAGAACGGACCGGCGCTGGTCGGTTCGGTGAAACAGGCTCGCTTTTCGGACCGACAGTCGTTCAAGTGTTGGAGCCACTTCCACAGCTTGATGGGCGGTCTGGACACCCTCAGGCAGAGCGGAACCCTGTTCGATGTTGTTCTCCTGGTAGAGGGTCGTCCCATCCAAGCCCACCGTGTTCTGCTGGCTGCCTCTTGTGATTATTTCAGGTACAACCCACGGCTTTGGCTGCAGCCTTACTTTTGGTTTCATTTTGAGTTTTGTTATGAGTCTCACGCGAAAACACTTTAGGTACTTTCCTGAAAAAAACAAAACTCTTCCAGGTACTTTCAGTGAACCTATTTTGTAAAAGATAGGTTTGTAAAAACTTTTGTACAGTTTACTATAAAATTGGAATGATTTCTTCTTCTGTTTGCTCTGCAACATAGTTTTTAAAAAATGCATGATGCAAACCGATCAGATGTTGCAAAAGTCTGCAGCCTAGACACAATGACTTGGTGCAGAGTCCTGTTTGAACAATCACCTTAAGATAGTGGTTCCCAAAGTGTGCTGCATTCCTCCTAGGAGGTGTGGGGGGTTTATTGTAATCCATAGGGAACCACTGGCTTATCAGGCACTGTGACTGACTGGCCTGATGCTAAAAAAAACCCCAGACATTTTACAAATCAGTGAAGCGCTATACCACTGTACCTAAGTGCTTCCTGGATTGAACCAATCTTTCTCCACTAGGTGCATGTTTGCTGGAGGCCTCCGGGAAATGCAGCAGAACGAGATTCCCATTCACGGAATATCCTACACGGCCATGGAAAAGATTCTTGACTACATCTACACTTCCGAGATCGAGTTAGACCTAGAGAACATTCAGGAAATCCTGATGGCCGCGTCGCTTTTTCAGGTATGTTGGGTCCAGTTGGTCAGTAATCGTTTCCTTTTGTTCTGTTTCACTAAAATGTTTCTGCTTTTTTGTTGTTGTTTTTTTACAGCTCGAAAATGTCATCAGCTTCTGCTGTGACTTCCTGTTCTCCTGGCTAGACGACAGCAACATTTTGGAGGTTCTCCACTTGGCCGACGTCTACGGACTGGAGCATCTCAAAGCCAAGGTCCACTCCTACATCCTCAGGAACATCCAGTCCTTGTCTCGGACGGACGTGTACCGGCAGCTTCCCGAGGAGGACGTCTTCAGGGTGCTGAGCAGCGACGCACTTCAGGTGGCCAGCGAGAGCGAGGTGTACGAGGCCGCGCTTCACTATCACTACAGCCCTGAGGAAGTGGAAACTGACCAGGTGTACTTGCAGGTCAGTCGAAAAGTGTGTGCGCTTTGATTCTACACACACCTTTTGTCACCTTCACATCTTCGTCTGCGTCGAAATTAACTTCTTTTGCCCCTTTTTTTTAAAACTCAAAGGGCAACCTCAGGATGCTTGACGCTGTCCGTTTCAGCCTAATCGAGAAACAAGTGTTGCAGAGACTCCACGGCAGACTGAACCCGTGTCCGCTAAAGGACTCCGTTGCGGCGGCGCTAAGATACCACGAGCAGGAGTTGTTGCAGCCCGCCCTGCAGAGCCCCCTCACTCAGCCGCGCTCCACCTTCCACTGCATCCTCGGCTTTGGCGGGATGTTCAGCTCCAGGGTCTCTGCGGACATGGATCACGTGTTCCAGGTGTTCCACCCGAGCTGGAGTGAGTGGAGAACTCTCAAAGCGGCTCACGCTCCCCGAATGTCCAACCAGGGCATCGCTGTGCTCAACAACTTTGTTTATCTTATTGGAGGAGATAGGAACAACAGTGGCTTTTGTGCGGACAGTCGTTGCTGGAGGTGAGAGAGGACTTGTTGAATCACAAATGCATGTTATTTATTAGCAGAAAACAATCTTTGCTACCCAGCTGTCTCACCTGCTGATGAAGGTTACAAGGTGTTTGCATGTCCTTAAAAAGTCATAAATTCATGTTTCTATACTTAAGGCCTTAAGTCTTTAATATGTTAAACAGGTTTTAAATTTTGTCTTGACAGGGTTATTTAATCTTGTATATTCTATGTATTATTTTTTTTTTCTTGTGGGACATTTCTGTCAGGCAAAAGTGTGAGTTTCACTCTGACGTCTTCATTGCGTTCTGTGACTCAGAACACTTGCGGCTAGCGGTAACTAGCTGCTAATATAGCCTTGATAGCTCGCTAGGTAGCATTTTTGCATCTGCTTTGGGTAAATGCAAACTTATTGCTAGTTAGCTGGACTAAGTTGGTACATTTCTGTGGCGATACAAGTCTTAAACACAATTCATAATGGTCTTGAAAAACAATCTTTTTTATTATTAAGTTTTAGATTTAAGTATTAAAAGATCTTAAATTTGAGTTTGTGAAATGTGCAGAAAGCCTGGCTTAGGTGATTTGATCCCAGATTGGCTTTTATTTTCCTGCAGGTCAAACCTGCTTTATTCCCTCCTGTGAAACATTTCTTCTTTCAGATATGACCCTCGTTACAACAGCTGGTGCTCCATCCAGCCTCTGCAGATGCAGCATGCCGACCACTGCGTTTGTGTGGTGGGCGGCCATATTTACGCAATCGGCGGGCGGGACTACAAGAGTGAGCTGGACTGGGTGGAGCGCTACGACCCGGTCACAAACACGTGGGAGTTTGTCTCTCCAATGAAGAAAGAAGTAAGAGTTTACAGCACAGCACCTTACAACATTATTTTCATGTATAGCCAGAGATTTTAGTGTGTTTATTAGGCGTTTATGTGACGGAGCAATGCAAAGTACAGGTCATATATAACAGATAATGTGCCCCTGGGCAGGGCACTTAACCCAGAGTTGCCTACTGGTCAGTGTATGAATATGGGTGCATTGGTGAGCACCAGTTGGGTTGTTTTTTCACTTCAAACTAGTGCATATCTAGTTTGTATTTCTTTGTCACGTAAGTACAACAGAAAATTAGGGCCAGACTAAGAGAGTAAAGTAAAAATATGCCAAGTCATAATATTAGCAGAATAAAGACACTAAAATACCAGAAGAAAGTTGGAAAATTACTAGAAAACAGTTGCTTCAATGAGAGCACAGCTTTCATGGTATCTATTTTATTTTTTTATTATTTTCGTGTAGGAGTTATAGAATTTCTATTTCATTCTACTAATATTACGACTAGCCATGTTATGACTTTATTCTTTTATCATTACAACGTTTTTTTTCTCATACTATCACAACTTTATACTTATATTATGACCTTGTTGTACAACTTTAGTTTGGTATTATTATGACTTTATTCTGGTAACATTTTGACTCAATTCTTGTATTATTACCAATTACAAATTTATTCTCAAAATATTAGGACTTTACTCTCGTAACATTGACATTATTCTCATAAGTTTGATTTTTTTTTGCAATATTATGACTTTTTTCTTGAATATTATAACTTATTTCTCCTAATTCATTTTTTTGTCTTAGTCTGGCCCTAATAATCTGTCTTTCATAAGGTCCCAATAAGAAACATTTTTGGAGCATTAGAAATTGTTCAAACCTCCCAATGAGTGTGAATATTCTTGCACGCCAACGCATCTGGATGAAAGCATGCACTGCCGCTATTCCCCACATGGTGGTGCTATATGCCTACATGCTATAAATGCTCTCTTCCCCCTTTCCTGACTTTTTCCCCCCCTTAAATCCATCCCTCCCTCCAGGTGTACGCTCATGCTGGAGCGGTGCTGGATGGCAGGATTTATGTAGCATGTGGCCGTAGAGGAATGGCGTACCTCAGAGAGACTTACTGCTACGACCCTTCCACTGACGACTGGACGGCATGCGCTGAGGGGCCGGTGGAGCGGGCGTGGCACGGCATGGCTGCCGCGAACGGGCGCGTGTATGTCATCGGAGGTAGTAATGATCATCGTGGATATCGGCGTGACGTCCTGCAGGTACGTCATGAGTCATCAGAGATGGTTTCCTTGGTGTTTTTTTTATTTTTGTTATTCTATTTGACCATTAAACTGATGAAACGTCGGGTTCAAATCACTGATTCTTACAGTTTAAGCACTTGTATGAATAAAAACTCATCAGTTGCTTCCTGTTTGATTTTTATTTATTTTTTTCTAGTTGGCTTGCTTTGACCCAACACCAAACTCTTGGTCTTTATTAACCCCCCTCCCATCCGGACACGGAGAACCCGGCGTAGCCGTGCTGGACGGCCGCATCTACGTCCTGGGCGGGCGCTCCCACGACAAAGGCAACAGGATGAAGTACGTTCACATCTACAACACAGACAAAGGGGAGTGGGAGAACGAGACCAAACTTAGCAAGCGCGTCTCCGGCCTCGCCGCGTGCGTCGCACTCATGCCGCCCGCCGTGATCGCTCAGGCCCGCAGCTGGGACCAGTACACCAAGGCTTCGTCGGATGACCCTGACATAGACAACTCGGAAGAATCCAGCGAGGACTGAACCAAACTCACCTGCCGTCCTTACGTTTTTCTGACTCGGAACAGGAAAGAGGACGTCAGCACATTGAGGGGTCGGTGCACTGATGACTTTTTGTGCCTCTGGTTGAGCTTCATAAGCACCTTTGCACACTTTTTTGTTACTTTTTGAAACTCATGGTACTACACAATACCCAGATATCCTAACCACCTGAATCATTCATCCCAACTGGCTGTGGCTCCTGCCTTTGTTTTATCTTTATTTCTTTTTTTTTTTTTATGTATCTATAGGATTAATTAAACACAGACTGGTGTTTTCAGCATTTAATTTCTGCTAATTATGATGATTCTCTAATTGCTGCTTATAAAAACATAACATTTATGATTGGAATGTTACACCAGAAAAATAAAAAACATGTTTAATACAGAAATGAGGCTTTAATAAAAGGTTAATCTGCATAATGGCTATTTTTAAAAGATAAAGAAGCCTCACTGGAACGCATATTCCTTCTTTTTACATTAGCTGCAGCGCCGATTGAGCATAAGCAGTTATCACTTTTAAAGATATTTCTATGAATAGGCTATGAACAAGCCTAACGTTTTCCATAAATTTGACAAAGCCTGTCACACTACAAAGTTATATCCCAGAAGTTATTGCAATAAACGATAATATTGTTGTTTTGAGGCCATTTTCCAGTAATATAATTGTAATGGCTAAATGCAAAAACACATTCTCAAGGATTATAAACTTTCACTGCTAATGAACATTTAACTCTGGAACTGGGAGACATTTTAAAAATGGAAAATAAATAAATAAAAAAAAACAAAAGAAACAAATAGATGAATTATGAAATCTCTGTAAACAAAATTGTCCTTCCAAAGAAGCGGCTAGTTGAGACAGAAGCACCCGACTGAAGACGTTTTACATCCAGATTTTGATGGTAAGAAAAGAGGGGGAAACAGAGAACGACAATAAATCGTGCAAATTGAAGTTATTGATCTCGTTCTATTTACTGATTTATTGTGATAGGCCCAAATTTGACCGTTTCTCAGGTTTATGCTTGCGTTGCATGTCTGTTACGACGTCTGCGCCTCGTTTTTCTCTGCTGCCAGATCTCCACACGAGGATTTGGTCGTCCTCGTCGGAACTTCCCCTCCTGTTAGCTCGAGCTTTTTGGTACCACCCAGTCTCCACCAGTTCCTTTCCATTTGGCTTTATGAAGGCCGACTGACTGCCGCTTTCCTTTTCAGGGCTGTTTCATCTACATCTGTTGTCCCCCCCTCTTCCTACCCCCTGCCTCTTACCTCTGTCCCTCCCTCTGTTTTCACACTTTTGTGCCAGCCTCCAGCAAGTTGTCTGCTAGGATCTGCTGACACCAGCACTGGACATCCAGGATCAACGGTCCGCTGTGTTTATGTGCTTGTCCGTTTTGTTTTTGTTTTCGTCCAAAGTTGTAGCACCACCTGGGGGATACTTAAGACACATGTCCAGCACTTAGCCACGTCAGCGGTCTTTACGAACATCTTAGTGCGGGTCGATCCGGTGCTCTTTGCAGAGCAATTAAAAGGGCCGCATTAGGCGTTGATGTAGAGCTATGCAGATTGAACCCAGTGGAGTTGAGGAGGGTGTTTGCGGGCCAAGGGAATTTACTCTTGCTTCCCCCCCTGCTGCGGCGGAGTGGAGAAGGTCAATGGAAATTGATTGAGGAACAAAGGAACGTTCATTTTCCTCCAGGGAATCCGCCGATCGACATGGTAGCTTCCCTGCGTGAACAGGAGCCATAAAACGCCTTTCTTTGAAAATGAAAAAACTTCACTGGCATCAGTCGCAGTGATTTGCTTAAAGCATCGCGGCAGCTGTGCATGATCCACACAGCAGAACGATGGGATGTAAAACTGCTGATTCTAGATCCTATTTAAATCCAGGAGGGAAAAAGTAATCATTTGATGCTGAAAGGTTTTGTATTTTGCTTTTACATTCATAATTTGCAATCCTACTCAGGGTTGTCTGCAGCTTTCTAAATTAATTTCACTAGATTTTGCCTTAAGTTCAGTAGTAAAATCACAATATTACAAAAAACTTACCAACATCCCTGTAACTTTTCTGCATTTTTTTGCATGGATTCCAAGCTCAGATGGGATAAAATGTCATTGTGCCAATTATTCGTTGTACACTTAAAACCTATGTTGGATATATATAAGCCATGCAGTGGTGGCAGCATCATGCTCAGGGAATGCACTTCTGCAGCAGGGGCAGTGCAACACATTTCAGACTGAGCCAAGGGCTCCCAGTTCAGTTTGGCGGCGACTCTAATCCCAGAACTATAGGGCTTAGTTTAGTTCACATTTGTTAGAATGACCTAGGTAAAGTCCGGACCTAAATTCAGTTGAGAATCTGTAGCAAGATAAAACAGACAAAAACCTTGGTTTATATGTCTGCAAACCTGATAGAGGCTTGACCCAGAAGACAAAATTTAGTTCTACAAAGTATTGATTTCAGATATTTATTTGTAAAAACTCTTAAAAACCACGTTTCATTTCCTTTCCATTTCACATTTAAGCATTATTTTGTGTTGGTCTATCACATAACTCCCAATAAAATAGGTCTGGTTAGCGGTTGTTCTGCTTTAAATAGCATTTACACTGAGCTCCACTGTTTCCTGTTCTCTGACTTCACTCTGTTTATATTTTTCTGCTCTTCACTCTGGAATGTGAAATAGTTGGACATACTGTATATTGGGTCACTTTTTTTTTTAAAGGGGCAGTGTTATGTGTCTTCTAGTCACATAGTATCATTTTATATCACAATCAAGTAATTATTCCCTTGTCACCTTCGGTTATAAAAATGCTGTATATATATCAAACATGACTTAAGAGAAGTTTTACTTTTCAATTCGAGAAGTCTTGAAATTGGGCTTCTGTCACTTTAAGGAGTTCCTGCTCCTCAAAGCTTCACATCAACATGTTTAAACATCCACCAAACGGGAGCACTGAGTGGTTGCCACGGGAGATTAAAGGATTTCTCAAGCGTGCATGAAAGCGTCAAGGCAACTTTCCAGGTATGTTTTTGATGAGGGCATAACATTACAACATGATGCAGAGCTAAAACAAAAGCTGATTTCACATAATACTGCCCCTTTAAATAGAGATTATTTGCATAAGCAAAGTATGTTATTAAATAATAGCAAGAACATACTGGGATTATTATTAATATCTCACATTTTCAACGTAGAAGGATCTTCACTGACGCGTGGGAATGTAATCTAAATTTGAAATTCAAACTTCATTGTTAAAATTCTTTGGTTTAGCCCGCCTGAAGGGAGTAGAGGAGGAAGCTCGGACCTACAGTAATGAATAGCGCTGTGCAAAACCCACATTACACTAAATTGCTCCCCACCCCCACTCTCCCCTGCTGTATTTTACAGCAGTCATTAGCAACTCATATTCACTCAGGCTGAAGGTGAGAGGCCTTGCTTGTGTTTAGCAGTGAAAAGGAGCCAACAGCTCCCATTTTCATGCTTTTTAAGGCTCATTGACATGGAGAACGAGGGTCGTGCAGTGCTTTATGTGGCAGTGGGTAAACCTCAGCAGGTGAGCCGGAGTCACTTTAATGCATGCTGGGCTCGTCCGAAAAGACAGAGCAGCCCCCCCATTAGTGGAAACACAAACAAGCGGCACCAGCGGCTGGGTGTTTTCAGCAAACTTTCTGCAGGCAGAACTTCACTGGATCAAAGCCCTAGCATCCACAGACAGAATATCCAAAACTTTGATCAATAATTCACTGAAGCCTGTGCACAAATTAGAGAATCTGAGCTCCCACTGTCTCTTCCAGCCACGTCTGCCTTAAAAGTAAAATCGCTGCAAATGTATCTAAACCTTTTGATGTGAAGTTGAACAATTTCGTACGTCGGAATGAGCTCGATCTTGAGTTGATGTGAAATGTAAACGTTCCATCCCTGCAAGGCAGCGCCGGTCAGTGGTGTCTGTGCTGGGAACGTATGAGAACGCAAGGCAACAAACAAATAATATTGCGTAAATTTTTTTTATTTTCACTTCACATTACAAGACATGGACACGCATAATTTGCACACTTAGATTTAATTCTACTTTTTCTGTACAAAAATAATATTTACGCTGTAGATGAGACAAAATACGAAATAAATAGACAGGACGGTCACCCTGCAGGGCTCCAAGGTTTGGAGAGATTCAGTGTCTCCTGAAAGTTGAGGCCCGCTGGGCCACATTTCTTCTCCTTTCAGAACCTTCCTCTTGTCGCGAGTGTCAGGCCTTCAGCGTGGTTTGGGGCATGCATTGTCAGGTCTGTGCGCCTCATCAGCCGTCAGATTTAATAAGCTCTCAGTCATTTGACACTGAAGAGCCTGCTCACCAGCAGGAGTAAGAGAACAGCGGATATTGGCTCCATTCGCCCACGTTGCCATGGTGATAGCCGTGGTGCACCGCTTGCGTGGTGTAGTCGGCGGTCAGAGGGTGAGGAGGGGGATACTGTGCAGGTCCCGGCCCGCTCCACTGGCCCAGCGGCTGTTCCGTGCTGTAGGGGCTGTAAATGTGGTGGCCGATGACCCCCGGCTTGCCGGCCTGGGCCATGGTCATGTTCAGCACTCCACTGTAGTCCTGGGGGCCCGGCAGGGGCTGGGGTCCGCAGTGGGAAGGGCCAGGCTTGGAGGAGTCGTGATCGGGGTCAGTGGCAATGTCGGGAACTCTGGACTCGAAGCTGCTCCGTCCAGAGCCTGTGATGCTGCTGCCGACGCTGGAGGAGGGGGACGGAGACTTTCCGTACTCATGGGCCCTGGAGAGTATAATGGCAGTGAATGTCCGGTTCAGCGAGACAGAGTTTTACTATTTGACGTGTCAAGTCAGCGGTATTCACCTGTACGGCTGGTAGGATGCAGGAGCGGGAACTAGCTGCTCTGTGTTGTAGATTTCTCTTGTGTCCGCCCCAGCGGGAGAGTCGGTCCTCACACCCTGCTGCCTCTCGGCGCCCCAGGGGGAGTACCGCTCTTCCTTTACAGCATCCTCGTCTTTCCTTTTGGCCAGGCGCCCCTCTTCTCCATCGTAACCATCATATGATGACTGGCAGAACCCTGAAAAGGCGCAAAGCAATGGATGACTTAAAAAATTGCAAGGGGTGCTGTTGTGGTGCAGGGGTTAAGCACAACCCATATATGGAGGCCTTAGTGCTGTCGCAGGTTCGATTCCTGGCCTGGTGACCTTTGCTGCATGTCCCCCTTCTCTCATTATCCACTCTCCTGTCAATTCACTATCAAATAAAGGCCACTGGAGCCAATAAAACCTTTAAAAAAATTACAAGACTGGAAGGAAATTTATGAACACAAGGAAGACTGAAGCTGTACCTGGTGAACTGCTGTCCTTGGAGTCCTCGTTCAACACGCCTGGTAACTTGGCCCTTTTTTCTAGGCATGCAGGGTTTTTGTTTGCACGCCTAAAGAGAAGCATCAGCTTTTTTAGATCAATTTCACAAGCAGGATTTCTCAAGCTATGTTCAACAGAATTGAGACCCACCTTTTTTTATTAGTGCCCTCATCTCTGAAACCCTTTGCAAATGGGTTGTGATTGATCTTCAGCTTTGTGATCTGCCCCAAACAGAATTTAATTAAAACCAACATCCGCTGGCCTCAGTAGAAGACAATCAAGGTTTTGTGGAGCCAAACGGACTCACCTTGGTGTTCTGGTAGGCAGTGACTGCGGTGAAGGACGTCTCTGGGAAGGTGAAAGTCTGGAACACACTCCAGCGGACGCTGAACAGGTCGTCGGCTTGGACAACGTGGAAACGAGGGTGGTAACGATGCATTGAGTGCAAGATGATCTGCAGACAAGTCAGGGTAAGATTGAGCCCAAAGATCTTTTTATACTCAGCATCAATTGGAAAATCCCTTGATTATTTAATACTCACATGCCCATGCTGGTCGAGTGTGTTGTTGGTGAGCTTGAGCTTGAGGAAGGAGATGCTTTGCTTCATCCAGTGGCTCCCTAGGGCCGGAGAGTCTGGGTGGAGGTAGGTCCTGCAGGGAGGCTGAGGCTCCGCTTTTCCTGCCACCTCCCATTTCTCTTTATTCCACTGCAGGGGAGGAGACGGATCGTAAGTCAATCAGCCTCGGAGAAAAGGTGATTTACAGAAGCAACTTCATCTTCCCTAACTTCCCACGATTGCTCCGAGAGTGACGGCTGGAGGATACCACCCATGGAGGCAGGGGGTAGTACAGTGAGCTCCCAGCAGGGGATAGAAAAACAGGAAGAGATAGGGGTCTTTGATGTGCAACGTCAGGGGAGGGGTAGTGATAAACAAGGGGTATCTGCTAACCACAGAGGGATCTTTACAAGTCAAGACAACACAGTTATAATTTATAGGCTTTACCTTATACCTGAAGCCATCCTCTGGAACCATGTCAACCAGTAAGATGTACTTGGCACACTGAATAAGACCAGATAAATTCACTTTACAGTGTGGGAACATCCTCCTGAAAACACAAGAGGATACACAAATGAGGAAAAGTAAACTTTTTCTGAATATTTTTGTGTGAAAAGCCCCGTCTGACCTGCCCGGTTTGGTGATTATCATCTCCGTTCCAATTTCATGGAATGTCTTCCATAGTTCAAGGTCTTCCAGAGTCATCCTGATGCTGCCCTGAAGATAGGCATCAGGGCCGGCGGCCATGGAGGCAGGAGGTGGACCGCTGAAGTTGGACTTCAGCTCTGCAGCAAAGTAAGATTTACTATAGACATTTGACACCAAAAGGTATTGAGTCTTTGATCAGGGATGAACCGAGGAGAACAGGTTCAATTCTGCTTTACAATTCAATAAAAATGTGAATTTTTATTGAATTGTAAATATCCTAACCGATCCTAACCCTGCGGTACCGCAGGGTTAGGATAGCAAAAAGGCGTCGGGAACTCACCCCGGATGGACTGCATTTTCCGGTTTCAGTGGCCAGACAGGGGAAGTTTGGGATTTCTATGCATGAAAGGATGACGAGCAATCCAAATGTTGGATAAATCCAAAAATGTAGCCCCCCGTCGTCCACCCCCGCCCCCGTCCCATGTGTTGAAGACAAATCCAGCAGCTTAAGGTCAGTCCAAACAGTTCCGTCCTGTCGCATCAGATGGATGCTGCCAGAGAGAGTGACCATGACTTTTAAGGGGGACCCTTTGGTAGGTGGAGCCAGGAGAGCCATTCCCAGGCTTTGAAGTGACACAATGATGAGTCAGGGTCCCGCTGTGATTGGAGGGGTGCTGGAAATCAAAGAGACTTAACAGAGCCCTGACACCGTCCCCACAGGAAGGGGGAAGGAGGAAATGCACCTTTATTAACTGCTAAGAGACTTTAAAACAAATATGGACGGACTTTCCTGCTGCAGACCGGGCTCTGGCGGCAGCTCCAGAAACCGGCGTAAATATCATTGACACGTACATAACTGATCGCAGAGATGCCACTTAGTGTGTTTGTGTAACATGGTAAAGACTCAGCGCGAGTCATTTGATGCAATTAGGAGAAATGGAGTGGAGAGGGTTGTCAAGTGGAATGTGTTGGTGTTTCCTCAAAAAGACAAAGATCTTTTCTTTCTGGAGCACAAACGTAATGCACGTAGTGAGATGGGGAACGTGCTGATGTGAAAGTGGCTAAAACGTCACATTACATAACAATCCCCTTTTACGCTTCTTTTCTCTCTCCTTTCTCTACCAAATTACAGAGTGGGTGGGGAAACTCTGTGTGAACCCATAATGGTGTGGTGATACCATGCACTGTTCCTGCAGGTAAGTCGTACCTGAGGGCATCCTCAGCTAGGACCGCGGGGAAGTACTGGGGGTACGATGCTGGCTGTTGTGTATTGGATGGTCTAGACAGGCCCATGCCTCTGACAGATAATCCCATTAAGATGGTTTCCCCTTGAAGAAGCCAGTTTCTGCATGAGGAGAAAGCCCAGTGTATTGGTGGGAAATTAGCAGCCAGTTAGCACCACAAGCTCAAAGTCAGGCATGAATGATGGGCTCCTGCAGGGTTAGGAGAGTAAACCCTTTTACTTCCAGGTAAAATCCACAGGTGTCGCAGTCCTTCGTACCGCTTCACTGCAGGCGAATTGACTGCAACACATTTCAGGCGTTAGCATAGAAGGGGGTGGAGAAAAAAAATGACAATCTCCTTTCTCGTTTCCTGTGGCGTGGATTGAATTCATCTCCTCTCAGGCTAAGAAACACAAACCGTATAGGTTTCCTCTTTGGGTTCTCGTGTCTGTGTTGCATACAATGGCCTTTGTAAGCACAGCTTTTTACAGCCCTGCATCTTATGGCCCTGTTACTGTAAGAATAACTAAGTAAATGCTTGAAAGCAATATGCAGACATGCAGTTGGAGAGATGGCTTGCAAAAATACTGGAACGTTTGTCGTGCTAATCACAACAAACTTGTGTATTTTATTAGGATTTTATGTTACAGTTTAACACTAGGTAGTGCTTAATGTTGAAGTGTAAGAATACACCTCTTTCAAAATATTCAACAACTAAAATTCTGGTATTCAACCCTCTTCTTTTCTGATTCCCCTGAATCAAGCTCTTTCAATCAATTGCCTAGAGAAGTTAAATCAGTTTAGTAACAATTTCAATATAAATTCAGCTGGTCTGGTTTGTTGGTGAAAGGTTTGTTGGTGAACTTAATGAAGACCACTAAATAACTCAGGTTAGGAAGACAATGACGGCTGAGTATCAGTTGTGCACTCCAACAAATTTTGCAGTCACGTGCAGTTAGCTACATATGAGGAACGTGAAACCTGGGAGCATCATTCTGTGGGGACGCTTTTCATTAGCAGAGCGAGGGAAGCTGATCAGGCTACAAGGGCAGAATATATTTAATGAAATTAAATGTAGGGCAATCCTGGAAGAAAAACTGCTGCAGGTTGCGACAGACTTGAGACGGAGGCGTGTTTCCACACCTGATAGTCCGGTAGACTCGGTTCGGCAGGGGATCAGAGTTGCAACATTCGTTGCATTTTCAGCTGGTGCAACTCGAGTTCACACTGCACTGAGTCAAACAAACCAAAACCCTTTGAAAAACATGTTCCCCTCCTTACCTGTGGTGGCGCTGCATCAAGAACTACTGAAGGGAGCGACAAAAAACTCAGAAGAAGACACCAAGCGCATCTGCCTTCTTCATAAAATAGAACCACAATCCATTTCCCCCCCAGTAGCGCTAGATTCACATGATTGTTTTGGTTGTATTTACCCAGAAAGCCTTGCGCTATAGTTTCCTTCCCTCTCCGGTCTGCTTGGCATCCACATTTGCATTCAAACCACAACAACGTTCTCTTCAACTGAATCGAGGCCGAAGTTTTCAGGTGGACGAGAGTTTGATTCTGTATTCCCACCTCCCCAAAATGAACCGGGCTTTCAAAGCAAACTGCAGTTAGATTAAAGTGGACTAAACAGGAAGCAGAAAGCCTGCATGGGGAAACCCAAATGAATCTGTAGTTTAAGCGAAACGTACATGGTGTCCACTGAGAACTCCATATTAGTTGTTTGTATTTTATTATTTTATTTTTTTCATATGGAACTATTTGTATCCTTAATAAAGTTGATGATGATGATGAGAGGAGCTGATTGCAAAAGCACACCGCACTTTTCAGGTTATTTATTTATTTATTTTTACTTCTGACAACCACATCCACTTCATAGTTTTCCGCCATAAAAAGTTGCCTTTTGTTGTGCAACAAAAAAAGTGGGAGTTGAGCACATCTGCAGTGCAACTGGAAGTGTCCACAGAAAAGTGCAAGACGCTCCGTCCTTCCCCACCACCACCACCACCTCCGCCCACTGCGAACATATTGACGGGCTCCGAGCAGAGATCAATGTGAAATAAAATGGCGAGCGCTCAGGTTGTAAAGATGCACTTAAAGATGCGGTGCAGTCATTTAACCGCGCTGATGTCTCCCAGCGCTCCTCCGTTCACTGAAACTCAGCAGCGTCGGCCCTTTAGGACGCGTTTCCGATTTTGAGAGCAGCATGTGGGTGTGTGTGTGTGGGTGTGTGTGAGACCCAGTTGTTGTCGGGGAGTTATTAATCACAGGTCGCGCGTTGCTCTCCTCTCACTGCCTCAAGGGTCAGAGAGGTCGCGAGGGGGATCAGAGCGGCTCGTACGCGCGGGGCGAAGGAGCAGGGAAGGACGGTGCGTTTGGGAGTTAGAGAGAGATCGGGTCTCTTCGGGTCACGGTGTCGGGGCCCAGAGCTGGCGTGCGTTTCAGAGGCAGCAGTGTCAGCCTTGTTACACACACAGGTGTCTGAAGGTGACAGGTGTGACCTGTGACAAGGCCAGGGGACTGAAGAGCAGTGGCAGAGGGGGAAGGGTTTACGTAACATCCAGCCTGCAGGGACGTTTGGACGGAGCGACAAATCAGTGTGGCTGTCTGCAGAAGGCCAGCGCTCTGCAAAAACACAAGATCTTGCCAAGTTTTTCTGGTTTCTAGTGCAAGTGTCTTGGTACACTTGAATTAAGACAGAACTAACTTACAAAAGTAACTGTTTTTTAGCAAGATGAAGGCACATATTTTAGGTAAATAATTCCTTAATATTGATTAAAAGCAGATTATTTCACTTATTGGAAAAATGTTTTGTTGTAAGTGGAACTAGTAGTATCAGTATTAAGGAATTACTGATCTAAAACAAGTTACTCCACAGCGGCTTGTGCTACCGTTTCCTGCTGACATTAAAGGTTTTTTGTAAAAAAAAAAAAAAAAAATTTGTGTCAAAAATGCCAAATGTTGTTGACCATGACTGATTTGTAAAAACCAGTAGAAGGGTAAAAGATCTTAGAGGGTGAATACATTTTATAGTTCCTGTATGTTAAGCTCCGGTTTCCTACAGAAACACAGCTAGTCTCTTCCTCCGTTCCTCATCTCTGAATCCTTCCCTGGGTAAATCCTAGTTCTCCTTTTTTTTTTTTTTTTTTTTTTTTTTTAGCAGTCAGCCTTCGGCCATTTGCCCTGGCTGCAGGGAGCTCTCTCTCTCTGCACTCTTCCAGTTAACAGCTGCCAATATACAGCCAGGGCCCGGGGATCAGACGGCTCTGCAGCGGGCCCATAAAGAGCCCCTGCAGTGGACTGACGAGAAATCTCACACCTTTCGCTCACATCAGCCACGCAGCTTTTGATGCAAAACCAGATGCTTTCCCTTCCTTACTGTAGAGAAAGTGGAGCCACGGATGGAAACATTACACTTTTATACTCTATTTTACTCAATTGTTGAAGTAATGCATTCATCACACGCAGTACTTTAACAAAAAAGTATATGCATGCCCCCCTGCAGATTTTTTCTCTTTCTGCTTTATTTTATTTTTTTGTCACACCTTTAATGCTTCAAAACAAAAGTGCCCAGTTTGCAATAATTGGCGTTAATCTCTTACGTAAGTGGGGAAGAATAACTGAGTCACATTTGGAACGGGCTGTTTAAGGTGCTGATGCCACGACCTCCCGATTGGAGGTGTGGACTTGGACTAAGCCACTCCAGCATTTCAGATGTGGACTTACTGGTGTTCTTTGGATCAGTAGCTGTGAATATTTTACTTTTATACACATTTATATATATTCAGCTTGATTTGGATAATTTGTTTCCTTAATGAATTAAGTCATCTGAAATAGTTTTTGTATTTATTTACAAAAAGAATAACAGCTTTTTATGACATAATTAGGAGCAACACACCGAGAGGAGCACATTCCCAACAGAAAGACGAGAACTACCGCATCTGTTTTAACATTAAGAATAAAAATCTGCGTTTTCCACTCCTTATCCGGAGGAACCAGGATCTCAAAAGTTCGCACCAGGGGCCGGGCAGGCAGGCTCACATTTGGCCCTCCGCATAAGAAAACAAACCTCACATCTAGTTTTCCTGGCAAAGGGAGCAAATGACAACTTCACAGCACTTCATAAGAAACTCCTGGAAGTTGCTAATGAAGACTAATGACTTCCCTCGCGTCAGACAGTTCACACCACGGTGTACGGGCCCTTTGAGCAGCAGCTCCACGTCAGCGGGGAGGTCTGCCAGCTGCTCAACGGGGAGGGTCCCCCAAAGAACATCACATTTAATGTTTGATAAGTATTTTAAATGATCAGAACTCTGCTTTTATTTATTGAAGAAATATATGTCTTTTAAAACGTGGAGCAGCAACTAGTGGAGCTCCTTTTTTTTTTTCTCATCACCAGGGATGATGAATAAAAACAACAAATTGGCACCTGAATGAGTTTCCCATTGCTTATCGTTACGTCGCTGTGTTTTGAAAGGTGTTATATAGTTTTAATAGACTTGCATGAATTTTTTTGTGTCGTTTTAAATATCTAAAAAATAAAATCCACGAATACACACGGCATTCAGACGAATTGGTTGATTTTGTCTTCACAGCGTTTTCCAAAACGTGATAAGGGTTGGGTGCCCAAGTGGAAGATCGCCCAGGATAGCAAACATGGTAGAACCGCCACTGGCTGCAAAGCTTTCCAAAAGCCGAGCTGAGAGGTTTTATTAGAACTGAGGATACAGGGCGTCTTCTCTAGATTTTAGCATAATAAATCAAACTAATCTGGTCGAGTGTCAGGCCTCTAAAGATAACGGGTTATTGCTCCACTGGCAGATTATTTCACTTATAACCAGTACTTTTTCCATCAATTTTAAAGAATTATTGACTTTAAGCAAGGGTCTATAGCTTGCTGAAAAGTTACTTGCAAGTTAGTTTTGCCTTATTTCAAGTGTACTAAAATATTCTGCACTAGAAACACCAAAACGATTGGTCATAAGATTTTGTGTTTTTACAGTGCATGAATCTACAAGTTTCACTTTGTGAGCTGAAGAAATGTCTCGAGTCACGTCTGTATTAAGAGTGCAATAACAAAGTGGCTTGATTTGGTTTAAAGACTCAAACAACAAACATGTTTTTTCAAATATATATATATTTGGTTTGACATCAATAATGCATTCAGTCCAGACGTAGAGAACATGTTCTGTCGGAGCGATCTCAGGACTTTAACAGACTTCACATACATTCCCCCAATACCCGTCACAACAACCCCCAAAAACAAACAAATATAACAAAGCAGGGATATTTTTTTTCATCTTTATTACAGTGGGAACAGTTAATTTATTTGTGCCCTTTTCTTTTAAAAACGACCACACGTGGCTTTCAAGAAACATAAGAAGTCTTTCTCTCTCTTTTTTTTTATTTATAGAAAACTATCTGTAAAAAACATTCGGTGTGTCTTCCTCTGAGTTTAGGCAAAGAAATGTGACAAACTGTCCTTAAGTGAGTTCAGTGGAAAGGCATCAAGATTGGAGAGTCCTCGTCGTCGTGCGCATCGGTTCCTCCGACGTCGGGTAGAGTTTGCGGCACCTTCCTCCCGCCAGCTCAATCCAACAAACATTCAAAAGATTCCGGGTTTTTTTTCTTCTTGTTTTGTACAAAAGCTAATTCCTCTCGTTATTCGGATCAGTGCTGGTGGCAGGACGTCATCCTGGCGAGAAGTGTTTTCGTAGCTACAAATGCGCACAAAAGAGACAGAATAATAACACGAAAAACACAAATTTAAGTGCCAACTGAGAAGCATCCCAAGTGTTCAGTGTAAACATTTTCAGTCTGCTACAGGTTATGAGGCTTCGCGGATCGCTGGCTCCACGGACGGAGCCGGAGCGTGACCGGCCGGCCGCCCGCCAGCCCCGTCCTCCCTCCCGGTTTCACCCAAATGCATCGTGTAGCAACGCGTCGAGACCAGAATGTCACGGCGCAGTAAACGGCGACAGGAAAGTGCTCAAGACGAGCGATTAGCTGCAGCTCAGAGAGAGGAAAAAATAAACTAAAAATCTGCACACGACGTAGTAAAGATGCATAAAAATGTCGCTGGTGGCCGTTAAAGGCAAACTGTTTTTCCTTTCTCTCTTTTTTTTTTTTGGGTCGGATGTAAAGCAAGAGAGCTGAAGAAGCTTGACGTGTGATATGCATTAGTGGCACGTTTCAGGCATGCTGCGGGACAAAAAGCCTTCAAAGTCCGTCATGCGCCGACACACTCCTTGCAACCGTAGCAACCACGCAGCCGCTTAGAATACTGCATTTCATCCGTTTGGAGTGGAGATTTTTTTTTTTTTTTTCCTGTATGGCACGTGAGGGAATCAAAGCATCAACACAGACAGCTGCTCAGGAATCAATTATTATTATACTTTTTTTTTTTTTTCGAAAAGTTGAACCCTAATCTGAGTTTCAGGCTCAGATGTCCATGTAGTCGTCCTCCTCGTCCGACTCGCTCTCCAGAGACGACTCCTGGCTGGACGTCTCCTGCACCTCCAGCACCGGCTGGGTCAGCGTGTCCTTCTTCACCGTGGCAGCGGACTGGGATGACAGGATGACGTTCTGTACGAGGGAGGGGGGGAAGGAAGCAGACAGCAGAGGGCGCTGTTCAGCAGAGCTGCATGCAGACGGACAGGGAGACTGGCATCGGGAGGCAAAGCGGCTTACCTTCAGTCGCTGCTTGGTTTCCTCCGAGATGCTGCCTTTAGGGGAGAGCAGCGTGGGGGTGGGGGGCGTTACCGTGATCTCCGGGGGGAACTTGGTGACGGTGGAAGGGATGAAGAGCTTTGGCATGTTCGCCGGGGCGCGGGCGCGGATCCGGCTGGGGTCTGGAAGCTTGGACTGCTCGCTGCTGGCGTACTGCGGCTGGTCTGGGAGAGAGGCAGTGGGAGGGAGCCATTTTTCATTTCTACAGAAATGCACACTTCTTGCATACCTGGGATAAAGATGACCTTTCTCGTGTCACATTCAAAAAGGCATCACAACATATGAAAATATTGTCACTAAGCTAATCGCTGCACATCTGAAAAGCTGGCTACACACATTACCTGCGTTTCCATTGGCCATATGATGGTGCAATTTGACATTTCAAAAGTAGATTTGTTTAATGGAAAAGCATCAATTAAAAAAAATTAAAAAAGTTTTTTAATAAAACATTTTGGTGTTAGGATGAGGTGGTTTTTAGTGTATGTCACACCAGTCACATGATCAATAACCGGATGTTACCGCTGACGGAAACCACGAAGACGACGACACAGGAAGTAGTCGGAGGATCATGGCGAGACATGTTTATTGATGACTTATTGTGTAAATTAGCTTTTTAATTGCGATTCTTAATTAATCTAATTCTTTTTTTGTTACATTAGTAGAAAGTTTGCACACATTTGCGATGAAAACGCAGCTGGTCTTAGTTTCACCCAAGCTCTTAAGATGGGTGCAGTTATCTCACCGCGTACTTCGTCCTTCCACTTAACCTTCCATTACCATTGTTAGACGCAGCACTGTGAACAACCAGCTACTTTAGTGAAGCCTTGAAATGACTTATTGTTAAAACTTCCGTTGTTTTTTTTAATCTCCTGCAATTATTAGATTGTCATTTGCCATACGCCATGATTATTAAAATCAACAGACATAAAAGGTCGACATGCGTTTCTCCCTGTGTACCGAGTCAACACGACTTTCACTTTTTGAGTTGAATTACTGAAATATATCAACCTTTTGATGGTGTCCTAACAAACTGAGATGAATGCGTCCGTGTGGTTTAAAGGCTCTGACCTGAACAAGGTTGCGTGGTGCTACATGTTGCCGCTTCCTCCTGAAACCAGGCCGCCGAAGGTTCCTGGCCCTGGGAGACGGTGGCCAGTTTCATCTGGTGACAGAGGTGGGACTCCTGCTGGCGGTACAGCAGCCCCTCTGTGGGCTCCTCCCGCTCCTCTGAGGGACCAAACAACATGGCGCACATTCACCCACAGATAAACAACGCAGCGCTTCACAGGCGACAGTTGGAATGTCAACGATTCATTAAATATGGGTAGATCTGTTCAAATTTGTTTTTGTTATCAAGTAAAATCACATAGAAAATGTATTTAGTCATTTCTCAGACTTGTGTTGCAGCACATATGAATTTAGTTGTTCGTTTTAAAGCAGAGGGATTTATTAATAACACTGATTTGAATAAATCTCATAGGCCTGCAGCCGAGTTGCTGTGCAGGTGAACCAATAAGATGCTGGATCCATTTGACGACTCAGACAATGCAAATAGGAAGCAAAATAATAAACATTAACAACAATTATAACAATAAATACAACTGTATTATTTTAATAATGTTGTAATTAAAAATATAATTATTATTTTAGCATGTAACAAATTCAAGTTAAATTATTATATGCCACATTGTTTGTTTGTTAAAAACATATTAAGAAACCAAATAAAAATGTCATAAAACATTAATTTTATTTAAAACACTTAAAGGACAGATCAAATAGCTAAAACTCGATTGCATGGGAAGTTTCGATGAATTAATAACTCGGCAGTTTAATTCCATGTATTGTTAGGAATTTATTACTTCATATACCAACAATAATTTGAAAATCTGCTAAAAAAAAAAAAGAAAAACAGTTTCAATGGGTATTTTCTAAGGTTATGATTTTGTGTCAGGGAACAAAATAGTTTGTCACTGCAGACAATTTAAAATCTACAATGTTCAACTTTGTTCCGTCACAAAAACTTAGCATTTTATTTTTTTTAAATTCCCTGCAAGCACAAAAAAAAAAAAAAAAAAAGGAAATTCCCCCACAGCAGTCGTGGCAAACGGATACACACAAACAACTGAACTGCGACTCTGTGATTGTTGCCTTGGGAACCGTTACATAATTTACATCGGTGAGATGCTGCGGGATGCAACTGTTTGCATGTAAATCCCTGCTGATGCAAACACACTCTTGTGTGGATTTGCACATGTCGAAAGGTCACCGAACACAGGGGAATGAAAGACAGCGTCAAGTCCTGGAAGGTACAAAGAAAATAAATAATGTTTAAGGGCTTTTGCAAAAAAAAAAAAAAGTCAATATGTTAAAGGATTTGTGGTTGACTTAGAAACTAAGAAACCGGTGTAAAACCTCCACGTTATGTGTGCAACAACAAAACTCAAGTGGCTCTTAAACCATTATTAAACATTTAAATGCTAATGCTAACTCACAAGGAGAAAGTGAACACAAAACATGCTGACGTCAAGCTTCAAGTTTCGATTATCAGACGGTAAATTTAAGTACATGAATTCAGTTGTTAGTTTTAAATCAGAGGTTGATGGATTTACTTCTGCAGATATTAAACATGGCCCAAACTGAATATTCAGGACCAGATTAAAGCAAATCCTCCCAGAAGCCCATTCAGACAGAAGAGACTCGCGGTCTGGAGGACTCTGCTGACAGAAGCTCCTGTTGGGGGACAGACAAAGCCCACAAGGCAAAACACAAACTGCGCACACACACCTCTGTTATGTAATGCTGCTGAGGAGGGCTTCAGGCGCCCCCTGCTGGCCTCGTGAAAGAAAACATGAAATCAAATGCCAAACCAAACAAACATTATCCCCCATTTGGCAAATTTCATATTCACAAATGTAAATTTCCTTTTTTTAATTTTTTTTTTTTTTTTACAGTTTTGGTTAAGAAATTCCAACTTTATTTATCTACTATTGTACAAAAGTACAAGCAGAAATAAAACCATTTTGCACAGAATTAAAGACCAAGAAATGTATCAATTTTGTCCAGATGACTGATGATGAACTTGCATTTATCCATGATAGGCACAAAAAAGCTAGCTACCTAGCTAGTTAGCACGTGTATTAGCACTAGCAGTGAGTTACCGCTGGCCTCAGCACGCAACAAATATGTTTGAGTGCGACTCGAACTTTTTCCCGTCAGAAAAGTCCAGTGAGGAAAAAAAACAACTGAATTTAACAAATTTAAAAGTTCTGTCAAGAGGCCAGTTTTTTTATTTTATTTTTTATGTATTTAAGATATTAAGGCCTTAATTTTAGATATATAAAGATAAGACTTTTTAAGCATGAATGGACATCCTGTAATGTCCGCTTCCTGTTTTATTTCACATTTCGTTTCCACGTTTCTTTCTTTGCATTTGTAAACAAAGTTGTTTTCTCCATGGGAAAAAAAGTAAACATAAAAGAACATGGTGTAAAAAAAAAATTAAAACGACAACATAAAGTTGCTTTTTAGAGGAGTCAGGATTAGGGCGCCGTACCTGCCGGTGGGAGGAAGGCCGTGGCGGCGGCGGCGGCTGCTCTCCTCTGCTGCGGCTGATCGTGGTGGAAGCCTGAGCTCTGGGGTCGGGCCACCTTGCTGAGGGGCTCGCAGGCCCCCCTGGCCTGGCCGTCGTGGGCGGGCGGCGGGTGGCAGACGGGGTGGGTGAGCAGGACGGGAGCTGGCAGGGCGGCGGGGAAGAAGAGGTCCCTGTGCTCCTTGGTGTACTTGGGCGTGGTCGGGGCGTCGCCTGTCGACTGCTGGAGACGGAAACAAGGAGAGTTGTTGTTAAAGCAGCTGGACTTCAAAGAGCAGCACACAGTCTTTCTTCCCCTTGAGGCTGGAGGCAGGAAAAAAAAAAAATAAGGAGTGATCCACACTGAATAGGACAGCACTTTTCAGACAACATACATCAGCGATATTAGTCCAGCTAATAATATCCTGAGCGGAGCGATGCGGCGCTCCCCGAGGGGACCGGAGGCTGCGGTACCTGCATGCTGCTGAATGGCTCAGCTCTTCTGAGCCACTTTCCTGGCCGCTCTTCAGAGGACCACTTAGAGACACAAGAGCTGCACAAACAACCTGCGAGGACGGCCAGCCTGCTCCCAACAGCCGCTGTCATGGTAACGCAGAGGAGCACAGTTGAAGAAGAAATGAATAAACCTTCTCGAGTTTTTGATTTCGAACAAAAGAAAAAATGGGGGGGGGAAGGCAAACGGCGCCTGCTGCATTTATTGGAAAGCCTCACAGAAAGTAAACGCAGTGTGACTTCAGAGGGTTTCTGTGGTAAAGGTTAATTTGATAATTAAAAGCAGAGAAAGAGAGAGAGAGAGAAAAACACACAACACTGGACCGAACTCTAACAAACACGTCACCGAAGCCATCACAAAAGCGCTCTGCACACGGTAATTTGGCTCATCTGCCATTTATCCCAGCGGCTTTCTGGGAGTTGGAGTCAAACAGTGCTCCGAGTCACAGCTGAGTGTGGCAAAATTTCCCACAGGATTCACGCAGCAATATTCACCGAGAGAGGAGCGGATCGTTCAGGCCTCTGCAGCAGCAGCTTCGCTCCGGCTTTGATGATTCACAGCTCATGAATTAATCAGCAGCAGCTCAGAAACCACCGAGTCAGTCGGGCTCGGTGCATTTAGAGGAGCAGCGTACGCGAGAAAGTACACCGAGGTTTCCTCAAGCGCTGCTCCGGTCTGCTCAGAAATGAGAAAGTGTATAGTGCAAGCGGACCGACTACATTTCACATTTTCTCACATTTGCATCCACAAACCTCTGCGCATTTTATTGGGACACATAATGGTGGCAGCATGATGCTGTGGGGACCTGGCAGGAAGTGGGAAACCTAATCAGAGTTGGTAGGAAGATGGAGGTAAGAACTCTAACTACTTGATGCAAAGGCCTTGATACTGGGATCACACTCGCATGGTGGCAGCATCATGCTGTGGGAATACATTCGTTTATTATGTAAACGAATATCGGCCGATACTCATCTTATCCACACAGCTTATCTAACTCTGCAAAGGTCAGAAAATCAGCCACTGTCTCATTTAGCAAAGACTCGCAACTGTAACTGCTGTGAAAGGAGGCTGTACAGGTTGGGGTGTGCGATGCGGACAGGTTTTATTACACTATTATGCAGCATTGTTGTAATAACAATAAAGGTGACAGTAAGAAATATTGATTACTTTGTATTTAGAGTAACTGTGTGGCTCTGACTGCATGGCAGAGAAATTGTAGCCTCACAAACACAAACGGTGCTCTTGAAAACCCGATTTGATTTGTAATACGCTTCTTTAGGACACCAGTCACATAAAGAAGTCTGATTAATTAGTGAACACACACACACTGCATTTAATTGTATTTTCAAAATTACTGAAAGACCGCAGAGGAAATAGTGGAACTAACAATCCTGGCAGTTTTGTGGGATTTAAAAATGATTAATTGGAATTCATTGCGACAACAATAAATCAGAACTAGAAAATTCCTGAAGAAATTTAACCGGGGCCTGCCAAAGTGTGCCCGTCGGTTTGGACCCAGCGTTCTGATGCTAGAAATTAGCATCAATGCTAAAGAAAGCTGCAACGTAATCAATAGCATGTGGAGATTGACAAGAATGTTTACTAACATGGACTTGCACCATTCAGTATGATAAAGTAAGTGTATCAGCTAAAATTAGCAAAAATGCTAATGTTAGCGTGATTGCTGTCAGTAGCATGTGGGACATCACTAGGATGTTTTCTATAATGGACTTACTCCATTCAGTATACTAAACATGGCTAAAAAGTAAAATAAATAGCTAATAGCTTATTAAAGCTAAAATGCTAATGCTAATGAACTGCCTTGCTGCGCAAGGCAGTTCCCTAACCTCAGAGAAAAAGATAATGCAGAATAATATTATTGCACCGCCTGCGGCGGTGCACTAACCGCAGGGGCATGTTGAGGCTTTTATTTTGAAATTTTTGTTAAGCTTAATTTCCAAGGTCCAAACTAATCCCATGTCTAATAGTCATTGGGTTAACTCAGTTATATAATGCTCAAGAGCAATTACGTAATGTAAAATTTCTCAAGGCTTTTATTTTGAAATTTTTGTTAAGCTTCATTTCAAAGTGCCAAACTAATCCCATGTGTAACAATTGCTGGGTTAAATCAGTTATATAATGCTCAAAAGAGCAATTATCTGATGTAAAAATTGTCAAGGCTTTTATTTTGAAATTTTTGTTAAGCTTAATTTTAAATTGCCACACTAATCCCATGTGTAACAGTGCTTTGGATAAAAAAGTCACATAAAGCCAAAAAGAGCAATTATCTGATGTAAAAATATTCAAGGCTTTTATTTTGAAATTTTCAGTATGCTTCATTTCAAAGAGCTAAACTAATATCATGTGTAACAATGGTTGGGTAAAATCAGTTATAAAAAGCCCAAAACACAAGTAGTTCTAAAGGCCAGCTCAGTCCTCCTCTGTAGTAACTGACAGTTCCACCATGTTTGTAGTTCTGACATTCAGCTCAGACCTCTTTTGTAGGCACTCAGTGTCCGCCATGTTGTAGTTCTAACCTTCAGTCATTGTAGTTCTAAAGAGCAGTTCAGAGAGGCAGACTAAATTCTATGTCTATTTTGAGTCTAACTGACACTGTTTTGTGTCAGTTAGACTTTTGTTTTGAGTTAAATTTGGCTCGTTTTTTGTTAATTATGTCGCCACAGTTACTCGAAATGCCAACAAAAGTAATAGCTCCCCTCACGGGATTGAGCCTCACGTTTTGATATATATATTGTGAGGGGGCATGCAGCGGTACGAGCCGCATTAACGGTAGTAGGAAGCGGCAGTTATTTTGAGGTGTAGAACAATAGGTGCCTGCCATGCAATGCATAGGGATTACATCCCTATGCATTGCTATGGGCAGGCCCCAATTATCACAATAAATAATGAGCGATAAATGCCCACCCACTCTGAGGGGCTGCGTACAAATCCATGCCGCACTTTTCAGATTGCTACTTGAAAGTCTGAAAACCACAAATCAGTTCCACCCCCGACTTCACTTTTAAATATTCATTACCTCATCATTAAATAAAATTTCACATTTAATCACACTCAGGAGTGGAAAAGCTGCAGCCTACGCTGGCTCTCCGACGAGCTCAGGCATTTCATTTCTTCAGGAGAATGTGAGAAGCATAAACAGATTTACAAAAAAAAACAAATAAAAAAAAAAAACAGTGGAAGAGGAAAAGACTCTTTCCTCCCAATATGGCATCAAAGGCAGAGAGCTAACGTACACACACGCGACGGAAAGGAGCCGATTCTCCGGCTCGGCCCTATAAGGGCAGCGCTCCCTGTGCTGCGGCTGGAAGGACATGCATGACTCTGTAGGAAGCAGGCGAGGACGGGAGCCGAGATCCACTGCTTGGGAGCGCAACCGAAACGAAAACATGACAGCAGTTGTTGGCACGATGGTATCACATTAAGAGCAGTTGCGTAACGGTGGTGAGTAAGGGCTTTTGAGAGAGCATTAGCTGATTCATATCTTCGCTGTAGGGGAGAACACTTCATCTCTAATAGGAACAGGTCACCTGTTTAAACACGGCCGCATGATATCTGGCTTTGTTTACCTTCGCTTGGGTGGGTGGGTCTTTTTTGATTTATTAGGCCCGAGCAGCAAAGCGCTGCGAAGGCCTATTGTATCTGTACTGTTTATTAGGCCCGAGCAGCAAAGCGCTGCGAAGGCCTATTGTATCTGTACTGTTTATTATTAGGCCCGAGCAGCAAAGCGCTGCGAAGGCCTATTGTATCTGTACTGTTTATTAGGCCCGAGCAGCAAAGCGCTGCGAAGGCCTATTGTTTCTGTACTGTTTCTTATTATTATTACGATTCTGCCCCCCTAAAGAGGAGCCTTTTTGGGGGCTTTATCATATTCAAAAACTCACCAAACTTGGCGGTGGCGACTAGAAAATTTAAAAATTTTGAATTTTAAGGTTGTCGCAAAAATCGCAAAAAAAATTGCTGAACGGCAGCAACTAGCAATTTTCTGTTGACACAATGGTATGAACGTACTTCATCGTAGAGACATGAAATTTGGTACACATGTAGAGCTCACCAAAAGACTCAGAACTTACATTTAATGTTATAAGCCAACTATCACAGGAAGTCGGCCATTTTGTATTGAACGTCCATTTTTTACCTCGATTTTGACGTTTACAGCCTTCGTATTTGATCGAACTCCTCCTAGGGATTTCGATTGATCGACTTCAAACTTGGTCAGTCTGATCATAAGGCATGTTTGATTTAAAGTTATCAAATTGGTGAGTTTTGGAGCATGTTGAAGGGGGGTTAGCAGGGGTCAAAGTTCACCTACTCGCCATGAAACACGAAACTCTTATATTTCCTATACAAAAGCACATAGAGGGACCAAACTTTCAGTGATTGATCGACATCAGGTGGCTTACAATACCATATGGTCAAATGATGACATCACTTAGGCCACGCCCCCTGAGAACAGGAAGTGTCATGTTTTACTGTGAACGGTCGCTCTCTTAGCCCTTTGACCTAATCAACATGAAACTGTGTCCAGACACAGAAGACATGTTGGTGTGTTGAGGATTCCAACCCCGACCGGCTTTGAGATAGCAGCTGGGCGTGGCGGCGTGGCGAAGTGACCTGTAACGCCGATGCCATACGTTTGCTTCTAGATTCCACATGTTTCGACCGAGCTGCATCAAACTTGGCCTGAGTGATCCTGGAGGCTTGCCCGTCAATCCTAAGTCATCACATTATGACGTCATCTAAGCCCCGCCCCCTGGGAACCGGAAGTGCCGTTTTTTTCCTTGGAAAGCTCTGTTTATGGCTCTCTTGACCTAATCAAGTTGATTCTGTGTTGGATGACAGATAGGAAGTTGATCTCGCTTGCTTTAAAGTGCCAAGAGTTTTCAATGGCGGCAACGCCGTTCGTATACGTTTGCCTCTACATTCCACATATTTTGACCGAGCTGCATCAAACTTGGCCTGAGTGATCCTGGAGGCTTGCCCGTCAATCCTACGTCATCACATTATGACGTCATCTAAGCCCCGCCCCCTCGGAACCGGAAGTGCCGTTTTTTTCCTTGGAAAGCTCTGTTTATGGCTCTCTTGACCTAATCAAGTTGATTCTGTGTTGGATGACAGATAGGAAGTTGGTCTCGCTTGCTTTAAAGTCCCAAGTGTTTTCAATGGCGGCAACGCCGTTCGTATACGTTTGCCTCTACATTCCACATATTTTGACCGAGCTGCATCAAACTTTGCCTGAGTAATCCTGGTGGTATGCCCGTCGATCCTACGTCATCACATTATGACGTCATCTAAGCCCCGCCCCCTCACAACAGGAAGTGCCATTTTTTTCCTCTGAAAGCTCTGTTTATGGCTCTCTTGACATAATCAAGATGATTCGGATGATAAACTCTGTCAATGCTCGCTGCTGGCTGAACCGTGCGGGCGTGGCCAAACGGCGAATATCAGTCCCTCGCCATATGCATACGTTTGGCTCTAAATCACACATGGATCATCCGATTGGCGACAAACTGGATATGTATGACCTTTGTTCACCTCTAAAGAGCCCAACGGGTTTGAAATGTAATTTGGCTCCACTGCGCCCCCTAAGTTAATACATCGGCTGTGTCTCCTCGATGCATCGACCGATCTGCACCAGATTTTTTGACAGTCGTCAGGGAGCGCCGCCGAACGCATTCACGTGTGTTGCCTGGTGGACGGGCGTGGAAAATGCGCGACAGCTTCTGCGGTGGCTAGCGGGCGGCGGTGCTGGAAACTGCGGCGGAGCTTCTGCGGTGGGGAGTTGGCTGCGGCTCTGGAAATCATGCGAGAGCTTCTGCGGTGGCTGGAACCCCCGCGGTGGCCAATAGGCCGGAGCGGCGCTTGCTGCGAGGGCCGCCCGAGGCTGCTTGCAGCTTTAATTATTATTATTATTATTCTGCCCCCCCAAAGAGGAGCCTTTTTGGGGGCTTTATCATATTCAAAAACTCACCAAACTTGGCGGAAGCGACTAGGCGGTTTAAAAATTTTGAATTTTAAGGTCGCCGCAAAAATCGCAAAAAAAATTGCTCAACGGCAGCAACTAGCAATTTTCAACAGACCCATTGCTATTCACTTACTTCATCGTAGAGACTTGAAATTCGGTACAGTTGTAGAGCTCACTAAGACGCTCAGAATTTACAAGTAATGTCATAGTGCAACTATCACAGAAAGTCGGCCATTTTGTATTGAACGTCCATTTTTTTCCTCGATTTTGACGTTTACAGCCTTCGTATTTGATCGAACTCCTCCTAGGGATTTCGATTGATCGGCTTCAAACTCGGTCAGTCTGATCATAAGGCATGTCTGATTTAAAGTTATCAAATTGGTGAGTTTTGGAGCATGTTGAAGGGGGGTTACCAGGGGTCAAAGTTCACCTACACGCCATGAAACAAAAACCTCTTATATTTCCTATACAAAAACACATAGAGGGACCAAACTTTCAGTGATTGATCGGCATCGGGTGTCCTATAATAACCTGCAGTGAAATTTTTTTTTTTACGTAGGCCACGCCCCCTGAGAGCAGGAAGTGTAATGTTTTACTGTGAACGGTCGCTATCTTAGCCCTTTGACCTAATCAACATGAAACTGTGTCCAGAGACAGAAGACATGTTGGTGTGTTGTGGATTCCAACCCCGACCGGCTGCGATGAAGCAGGTGGGCGTGGCGGCGTTGCGAACGCCGTCGAATTTCGTTTGGCTCTGAATTCCACAGTTTCGGGGTGAGCTGCTCCAAACTCACTAGGATGGATCCTTATCCATCCCCGAACAGGAATCCATAGCGATATTTGGTGGGCGTGGCCTAATTTCTCTATAGCGACCCCTAGAGTATTTTAAATGAACAGCCCCAAGCCATGCTTTAACTTAGAATTACGAAACTTGGTACACATGTGTATCTTGTCAGGACGTACAAAAAAGTCTCTTAGAGCCATGGTCGAAACCCAACAGGAAGTCGGCCATTTTGTATTGAAGGTCCATTTTGGACCTCGAGTTTGACATTTACAGCCTTTGCATTTGATCGAACTCCTCCTAGGGATTTCGATTGATCGGCTTCAAACTCGGTCAGTCTGATCATAAGGCATGTCTGATTTAAAGTTATCAAATTGGTGACTGTATGAGCTTGCTGAAGGGGGGTTACCAGGGGTCAAAGTTCAGCTACTCGCCATGAAACACGAAACTCTTATATTTCCTATATAAAAACACATAGAGGGACCAAACGTTCAGTGATTGATCGACATCGGGTGTCCTAAAATACCCTGTAGTGAAATTATTTTTTTAAGTAGGCCACGCCCCCTGAGAACAGGAAGTGTCATGTTTTACTGTGAACGGTCGCTATCTTAGCCCTTTGACCTAATCAACATGAAACTGTGTCCAGAGACAGAAAACATGTTGGTGTGTTGTGGATTCCAACCCCGGCCGGCTTTGACATAGCAGGTGGGCGTGGCGGCGAGGCGAAGTGACCTGTAACGCCGATGCCATACGTTTGCTTCTAGATTCCACATGTTTCGACCGAGCTGCACCAAACTTGGCCTGACTCATCCTGGTCTGATGCCTGACAATGCTATGTCATCATATTATGACGTCATCTAAGCCCCGCCCCCTCAGAATGAATTAGAGAGATCTTCTGTGTAATTACATAATAAACAGTCCATGTTCGTTGTTTGTAGGGCAATGCTGCCCTCTGCTGCCCACTGAAATAGTTTCATTATTTCAGTAATTCGACACCAGAGGGCAGCATTGCCCTACGGAATGAAAGTTCAATGTTGTAATGGAGGAAAAAATTAAATAATTAGTAATTCTAACACAAAAACTCACAGAGACACCAAACGTTCAGTGATTGATCATAATCGAGTGTCCAATAATATCCAATGGTCAAATGATGACATCACTTAGGCCCCGCCCCCTCGGAACAGGAAGTGCTATTTTTTTACTTGGAAAGCTCTGTTTATGGCTCTCTTGACCTAATCAAGATGATTCGGATGATAAACTCTGTCAATGCTCGCTGCTGGCTGAACCGTGTGGGCGTGGCCAAATGGCGAATATCAGTCCCTCGCCATATACATACGTTTGGCTCTTATTCAGGCATAGATCATCCGATTGGCGCCAAACTGGATATGTATGACCTTTGTTCACCTCTAAAGAGCCCGACGGGTTTGAGATGTAATTTGGCTCCACTGCGCCCCCTAAGTTAATACATGGGCTGTATCTCCTCGACGCATCGACCGATCTGCGCCAGATTTTTTGACAGTCGTCGGGGAGCGCTGCCGAACGCATTCACGCGTGTCGCCTGGTGGACGGGCGGGGAAAATGCGCGACAGCTTCTGCGGTGGCTGGCGGGCGGCGGTGCTGAAAACTGCGGCGGAGCTTCTGCGGTGGGGAGTTGGCTGCGGCTCTGGAAATTGTGCGAGACCTTCTGCGGTGGCTGGAACCCCCGCGGTGGCCAATAGGCCGGAGCGGCGCTTGCTGCGAGGGCCGCCCGAGGCTGCTTGCAGCTTTAATTATTCTTATTATTCTTCCACCCAAATGAATTGCCTTTTTGGGGGCTTTATCATATTCAAAAACTCACCAAACTTGGCGGTCGCATAAAACGAGTTTTAAATTTAAGTACTGTAAGGTCGTCGCAAAAATCGCAAAAAAAATTGCTCAACGGCAGCAACTAGCAATTTTCAAAAGACCCATTGCTATTAACTTACTTCATCGTAGAGACTTGAAATTCGGTACAGTTGTAGAGCTCACTAAGACGCTCAGAATTTACAAGTAATGTCATAGTGCAACTATCACAGGAAGTCGGCCATGTTGGATTGAAGGTCCATTTCGGACCCTGATTTGGCCGTTTACAGCCTTCGTATTTGATCGAACTCCTCCTAGGGATTTCGATTGATCGGCTTCAAACTCGGTCAGTCTGATCATAAGGCATGTCTGATTTAAAGTTATCAAATTGGTGAGTTTTGGAGCATGTTGAAGGGGGGTTACCAGGGGTCAAAGTTCACCTACACGCCATGAAACAAAAACCTCTTATATTTCCTATACAAAAACACATAGAGGGACCAAACTTTCAGTGATTGATCGGCATCGGGTGTCCTATAATACCCTGCAGTGAAATTTTTTTTTTACGTAGGCCACGCCCCCTGAGAGCAGGAAGTGTAATGTTTTACTGTGAACGGTCGCTATCTTAGCCCTTTGACCTAATCAACATGAAACTGTGTCCAGAGACAGAAGACATGTTGGTGTGTTGTGGATTCCAACCCCGACCGGCTGCGATGAAGCAGGTGGGCGTGGCGGCGTTGCGAACGCCATCGAATTTCGTTTGGCTCTGAATTCCACAGTTTCGGGGTGAGCTGCTCCAAACTCACTAGGATGGATCCTTATCCATCCCCGAACAGGAATCCATAGCGATATTTGGTGGGCGTGGCCTAATTTTTCTATAGCGACCCCTAGAGTATTTTAAATGAACAGCCCCAAGCCATGCTTAAACCTAGAATTACGAAACTTGGTACACATGTGTATCTTGTCGGGACGTACAAAAAAGTCTCTTAGAGCCATGCTCTAAACCCAACAGGAAGTCGGCCATTTTAGATTGAAGTTCATTTGACCTCCATTTTGACGTTTACAGCCTTTGCATTTGATCGAACTCCTCCTAGGGTTTTCGATTGATCGGCTTCAAACTCGGTCAGTCTGATCATAAGGCATGTCTGATTTAAAGTTATCAAATTGGTGACTGTATGAGCTTGCTGAAGGGGGGTTACCAGGGGTCAAAGTTCAGCTACTCGCCATGAAACACGAAACTCTTATATTTCCTATAAAAAAACACATAGAGGGACCAAACTTTCAGTGATTGATCGGCATCGGATGTCCTAAAATACCCTGTGGTGAAATGATGAGATCACTTAAGCCACGCCCCCTGAGAACAGGAAGTGTCATGTTTTACTGTGAACGGTCGCTATCTTAGTCAGAATTTACAAGTAATGTCATAGTGCAACTATCACAGAAAGTCGGCCATTTTGTATTGAACGTCCATTTTTTTCCTCGATTTTGACGTTTACAGCCTTCGTATTTGATCGAACTCCTCCTAGGGATTTCGATTGATCGGCTTCAAACTCGGTCAGTCTGATCATAAGGCATGTCTGATTTAAAGTTATCAAATTGGTGAGTTTTGGAGCATGTTGAAGGGGGGTTACCAGGGGTCAAAGTTCACCTACACGCCATGAAACAAAAACCTCTTATATTTCCTATACAAAAACACATAGAGGGACCAAACTTTCAGTGATTGATCGGCATCGGGTGTCCTATAATAACCTGCAGTGAAATTTTTTTTTTACGTAGGCCACGCCCCTGAGAGCAGGAAGTGTAATGTTTTACTGTGAACGGTCGCTATCTTAGCCCTTTGACCTAATCAACATGAAACTGTGTCCAGAGACAGAAGACATGTTGGTGTGTTGTGGATTCCAACCCCGACCGGCTGCGATGAAGCAGGTGGGCGTGGCGGCGTTGCGAACGCCGTCGAATTTCGTTTGGCTCTGAATTCCACAGTTTCGGGGTGAGCTGCTCCAAACTCACTAGGATGGATCCTTATCCATCCCCGAACAGGAATCCATAGCGATATTTGGTGGGCGTGGCCTAATTTCTCTATAGCGACCCCTAGAGTATTTTAAATGAACAGCCCCAAGCCATGCTTTAACTTAGAATTACGAAACTTGGTACACATGTGTATCTTGTCAGGACGTACAAAAAAGTCTCTTAGAGCCATGGTCGAAACCCAACAGGAAGTCGGCCATTTTGTATTGAAGGTCCATTTTGGACCTCGAGTTTGACATTTACAGCCTTTGCATTTGATCGAACTCCTCCTAGGGATTTCGATTGATCGGCTTCAAACTCGGTCAGTCTGATCATAAGGCATGTCTGATTTAAAGTTATCAAATTGGTGACTGTATGAGCTTGCTGAAGGGGGGTTACCAGGGGTCAAAGTTCAGCTACTCGCCATGAAACACGAAACTCTTATATTTCCTATATAAAAACACATAGAGGGACCAAACGTTCAGTGATTGATCGACATCGGGTGTCCTAAAATACCCTGTAGTGAAATTATTTTTTAAGTAGGCCACGCCCCCTGAGAACAGGAAGTGTCATGTTTTACTGTGAACGGTCGCTATCTTAGCCCTTTGACCTAATCAACATGAAACTGTGTCCAGAGACAGAAAACATGTTGGTGTGTTGTGGATTCCAACCCCGGCCGGCTTTGACATAGCAGGTGGGCGTGGCGGCGAGGCGAAGTGACCTGTAACGCCGATGCCATACGTTTGCTTCTAGATTCCACATGTTTCGACCGAGCTGCACCAAACTTGGCCTGACTCATCCTGGTCTGATGCCTGACAATGCTATGTCATCATATTATGACGTCATCTAAGCCCCGCCCCCTCAGAATGAATTAGAGAGATCTTCTGTGTAATTACATAATAAACAGTCCATGTTCGTTGTTTGTAGGGCAATGCTGCCCTCTGCTGCCCACTGAAATAGTTTCATTATTTCAGTAATTCGACACCAGAGGGCAGCATTGCCCTACGGAATGAAAGTTCAATGTTGTAATGGAGGAAAAAATTAAATAATTAGTAATTCTAACACAAAAACTCACAGAGACACCAAACGTTCAGTGATTGATCATAATCGAGTGTCCAATAATATCCAATGGTCAAATGATGACATCACTTAGGCCCCGCCCCCTCGGAACAGGAAGTGCTATTTTTTTACTTGGAAAGCTCTGTTTATGGCTCTCTTGACCTAATCAAGATGATTCGGATGATAAACTCTGTCAATGCTCGCTGCTGGCTGAACCGTGTGGGCGTGGCCAAATGGCGAATATCAGTCCCTCGCCATATACATACGTTTGGCTCTTATTCAGGCATAGATCATCCGATTGGCGCCAAACTGGATATGTATGACCTTTGTTCACCTCTAAAGAGCCCGACGGGTTTGAGATGTAATTTGGCTCCACTGCGCCCCCTAAGTTAATACATGGGCTGTATCTCCTCGACGCATCGACCGATCTGCGCCAGATTTTTTGACAGTCGTCGGGGAGCGCTGCCGAACGCATTCACGCGTGTCGCCTGGTGGACGGGCGGGGAAAATGCGCGACAGCTTCTGCGGTGGCTGGCGGGCGGCGGTGCTGAAAACTGCGGCGGAGCTTCTGCGGTGGGGAGTTGGCTGCGGCTCTGGAAATTGTGCGAGACCTTCTGCGGTGGCTGGAACCCCCGCGGTGGCCAATAGGCCGGAGCGGCGCTTGCTGCGAGGGCCGCCCGAGGCTGCTTGCAGCTTTAATTATTATTATTATTCTTATTTTTCTGCCCCCCCAAAGAGGCGCCTTTTTGGAGGCTTTAGCATATTCAAAAACTCACCAAACTTGGCGGATGCATACGGGCAGTTTAAAAATTTCGTATTTTAAGGTCGCCGCAAAAATCGCAAACAAATTGGCTCAACGGCGCCACCTAGCAATTTTCAAAAGACCCATTGCTATTCACTTACTTCATCGTAGAGACTTGAAATTCGGTACAGTTGTAGAGCGTACTAAGACGCTCAGAATTTACAAGTAATGTCATAGTGCAACTATCACAGGAAGTCGGCCATTTTGTATTGAAGGTCCATTTTTTACCTCGAGTTTGACGTTTACAGCCTTCGTATTTGATCGAACTCCTCCTAGGGATTTCGATTGATCGGCTTCAAACTCGGTCAGTCTGATCATAAGGCATGTCTGATTTAAAGTTATCAAATTGGTGAGTTTTGGAGCATGTTGAAGGGGGGTTAGCAGGGGTCAAAGTTCACCTACACGCCATGAAACAAAAACCTCTTATATTTCCTATACAAAAACACATAGAGGGACCAAACTTTCAGTGATTGATCGACATCAGGTGTCCTAAAACACCCTGCAGTGAAATTTTTTTTTTATGTAGGCCACGCCCCCTGAGAGCAGGAAGTGTAATGTTTTACTGTGAACGGTCGCTATCTTAGCCCTTTGACCTAATCAACATGAAACTGTGTCCAGAGACAGAAGACATGTTGGTGTGTTGTGGATTCCAACCCCGACCGGCTGCGATGAAGCAGGTGGGCGTGGCGGCGTTGCGAACGCCATCGAATTTCCTTTGGCTCTGAATTCCACAGTTTCGGGGTGAGCTGCTCCAAACTCACTAGGATGGATCCTTATCCATCCCTGAACAGGAATCCATAGCGATATTTGGTGGGCGTGGCCTAATTTTTCTATAGCGACCCCTAGAGTATTTTAAATGAACAGCCCCAAGCCATGCTTAAACCTAGAATTACGAAACTTGGTACACATGTGTATCTTGTCGAGACGTACAAAAAAGTCTCTTAGAGCCATGCTCTAAACCCAACAGGAAGTCGGCCATTTTAGATTGAAGTTCATTTGACCTCGATTTTGACTTTTACAGCCTTCGTATTTGATCGAACTCCTCCTAGGGATTTCGATTGATCGGCTTCAAACTCGGTCAGTCTGATCATAAGGCATGTCCGATTCAAAGTTATCAATATGGTGACATTTGAACAGGTGGAAGGGGAGTTAGCAAGGCTCAAAGTTCCCCTGTGATCGACTGTGTAATACAAAGGGCTTTGTCATGTGTAGGGCAATGCTGCCCTCTGGTGTCGAATTACTGAAATAATGAAACTATTTCAGTAATTTCAGTAATTCGACACCAGAGGGCAGCATTGCCCTACGGAATGACAGTTCAATGTTGAATTAAATAGGAAAAAATTAAATAATTTGTAATTCTAACACAAAACTGACAGAGACACCAAACCTTCAGTTATTGATCATTATCTTGTGTCCAATAATATCCAATGGTTAAATGATGACATCACGTAGGCCACGCCCCCTGACAACAGGAAGTGTCTTTTTTTTCCTTGGAAAGCTCCGTTTATGGCTCTCTTGACCTAATCAAGGTAATTCGGATGATGAGCTCTGTCAATGCTCGCTTCTGGCTGAACCGTGTGGGCGTGGCCAAATGGCGAATATCAGTCCCTCGCCATATTCATACGTTTGGCTCTAATTCACACATAGATCATCCGATTGGCGCCAAACTGGATATGTATGACCTTTGTTCACCTCTAAAGAGCCCGACGAGGTTGAAATGTAATTTGACTCCACTGCGCCCCCTAAGTTAATACATCGGCCGTATCTCCTCGACGCATCGACCGATCTGCACCAGATTTTTTGACAGTCGTCGGGGAGCGCCGCCGAACGCATTCACGCGTGTCGCCCGGTGACGGGCGGGGAAAAATGCAGACAGCTTCTGCGGCGGCTAGCGGACGGCGGTGCTGGAAACTGCGGCGAGCTTCTGCGGTGGGGAGCGGGGATCGGGCTCTGGAAAACGTGCGAGAGCTTCTGCGGTGGCCGGAACCCGCGGTGGCC